>NC_091353.1:483811-688811 GCF_038502225.1 Cherax quadricarinatus | reverse complement strand
GCCTCTAGCAAGACAGTGATGGAGTGAGTGATGAAAGTGTTTTTCCTTTTTCGAGTCACCCTCCTTAGTGGGAAACAGCAGATGGTTACATATAATATTGCTTCCCCAGCTATGTAGCTCGCTTAACTTTTGACTGACGAGAACTTCCGTCCTCAGTCTGTATTGTGGAACACCGTTTAAAAGTCCGAGAGTCGATTTCCAGTGTGAAAATTGCTGGTTCTCCGGCCACCCACCAAAATATTACACGTCCATGGCAGAATGCCCACTGCGATGTTGCCGACCAAAACCATACATCCTGCAGCCTACCTCCTTCCTGCCCTAACTGTAATGAAGCTCGCCCAGCTTATTCACGCTGTTGCCCAGTTTGCTTAAAAGAACGAGAAATTCGCTGCCTCAGAGAAAGAGGGTTGCGCTTACACCATGGCAGTCTCTCGTCTCTACCTCCAAGGGAGACGTCAACGACTTTCTTATTCTAGAGTTACTAAGCGGCCTCCAACTTCGGTGGTACCTACTTCCACAATCTCCTCTGTGGTCAAAACTTCCACAAACACCTCTGTCTAACTTTTTTGCAGCTCTGGACTCAGAGGTCTCTACCTCGTCGCCTCAAACTGTTCTTGAGTTTTCATCGCCACCTTCCTTTCGTTTCTCTTGTGGCTTAGCGCTTCTTTTTGATTATAATAATAATAATCTACTTCTCCAAAGTCTAAGCCATCCCCAAAGTTCAAATCTCCTTTAACCCCTTCTTCACTTATCCTTCCCAAACATTTTTCCTTTCCAGTCTCTGTGCCTAGTTCTTTACCTCTTACTGACTGTTGCGTGTATTTAAGTTCATCCTCCCCAACGTAGAGTTCCCTCCTTTCCTATCCCCTCTCAAGATTCTTCCTCTCCTGTCCTCTAACAAGTTTCTTCCCATGCTAACTCTAACCTCGCATCCCCCTTCCCCATTCTTTGGTAACTTCCATCATCTCTCCTAACTTTACTCACTCTTCTATCCCTGATGTCAAACTATCTGCAACTTCCTTGTCCTCTGAAATGCTTGAAGCTATCTTCGAATATATTGAATAAACAAAACCAGTGATAAACACCAATCCACCTCCCTTCACTCCTCTTCCTCACTTTTCTAAACCAGATATCTACACGATTAATTTCTGCACTGCTTACTCGTCTTCCGTTACCTCATGTAGAGTTTACTAACCCTCCTAGTCCGTAGACAACAACTGCTTTGTTACCAGTATTCTCCTCTTCGTAAATCATGACTTATTTACAGGGCCATGAAGCTTCTCACTATCGGCCCATTTATGTTATCAGTGCAGTTGATGGACGTCTAGTAAATAGACGTGTGGTGTGGTATTTAGAGATACACAATAGTCTCTCCGCTGGTCAACTTGGCCTTCGTAAGGGCAGCTCCATTATTGACCCTTACATCACTTAGACACCTATGTTTGTAGTGCCATAGGTAGTAACCACTCCGCTATCGCAGTCTTTTTCGATCTTGAATAGTCATATGGCCCAAATTCATTCCTTATTAAGCCTCAGAGGCAATCTACCATTTTTTCTTAAAACACTGTATCTGAGAAACATTTCCGTCTTCGAGTTAGTAATTCGCTTTCCCCGGATTTGTCCAAGCGGAAGGTGTCCTTCAGAGATGTGTAATTAGCACCACTCTTTTTCTACTAGTATAAATGATCTGGCCTCTGTTCACCCATCTGATATTTGTCATTGCTTGATGTTGGTGACTTTGCTATAAATAGCCTGCGCAGTCGCTGACTGATTCCTAGTAGCAGCCTCACTCCAGAATCCTGCAAACCATGTTTCATATTTGGCCATTACGCATAGGTTTAAATATTATACCTGGAGTGTACCTGGAGAATGTTTCGTGAGTCAACGCCTCTGCGACCCGGGCTCAGACCAGACCTCGTGGTGGATTAGGGTCTGATCAACTAGGCTGTTACTGCTGGCCACACGGAAACTGACGTACGAACCACAGCCCGGCTGGTCTGGTACTGACTTTAGTTTCCTATCCAAGGACTTCTTGAAGACAGCCAAGGGTCTATTGGTAATCTCTGACACTTATTGTGTTGTCTCGCAGTGTACTCGTGCCGCCCCTGTTTTTCATTGGGTGAAAGTTGCATCTCCTGCCGAGTATAGGATTTTCCGAGTGTATATTATCAAGTATTTTTCTCGCCTGCTATCTAGGGAATACAAATAAAGGTACTTCAACCGTTCCCAGTAATTTAGGTGCTTTATCGTACTTATGTGTGCGTGAATGTTCTTTGTACACTGTCCAGGTAAGCAATTTCCTCTGCCTTGAAACCGGCAATTAGTGTACAGCAGTATTCCAGCGAAGAAGGAATTAGCGATTTGAAGAGAATCGCTAATTCTCTCTTCGTCCCTAGTTTTGAAGGTTCTCATTATCCATCTTACCGTTTTTCTAGCAGATGTGGTAGATACATTCTTGTGGTCTTTGAAGATGAGATCCTCTGACATTATCACTCCCAGGTCCTCCACATTACTTTTTTGCTATATTATATGGTTAGAATTTTTTGTATACCCTGAGACAGTTTGAACTTCTTCAAGTTTTTCTTTTCTGAGTAGCTAAAATTTCTCTTCATTGACCTTCATATTGTTTTCAGTAGCCCATTTGAAGATTTGGTTGATGTCTGCTTGGAGTCTTGCAGTGTCTTCGATGGAGGACACTCATGGCAGTTCGGGCGTCATCTACCTCAAACTTTATTCTGTATATTATTACTCTGTGTTCTATTTGTTAGGAAGTTATAGATCAATCTACCAACTTTTCCTGTTATTCCTTTATCCTGTATTTTGTGGGCTATTACAACGTGGTCACACTTGTCGAACTTTTCGAAAGTGTGTGTATACTACATCTGCAATTTATTTATCTTCTCTAGCATCCAGGACCTTGTCATAGTGCTCCAGTAGCTGGGACAGGCAGGAGTGACCTGCTCTAAACCCGTGTTGCCCTCGGTTGTGTAATTGATGGGTATGTAGGTAGTTGGCGATCTTGCTTCTTAGAACCCTTTCAAAGATTTTTATGATATGGGATGTTAGTGTTATCGGTTTGTAGATCTTTGCAATTGCTTTACTGCCACCTTTGAAGAGTGGGCCTATATCTGTTGTTTTTAGTGAGTGTGGGATGACCCCTGTGTACATGCTACCTCTCCACAGAATGCTGAAGGCACGTGACAGGGGCTTCTTGCAGTTCTTGATAAACACCGAGTTCCATCAGTCAGGGCCTGGGACAGAGTGCATGGGCATGTCATTTATTGCCTTTTCAAAGTCTTGTGGTGTTAGGATACTATCAGTTACTTTTGAGATGACCAAATGCTGGGTCTCAGCCATAAAGAATTCATTTAGATTGTCGACTCTTAATCTTGTTAACGGCTCGCTGAAAACTGAGTCGTACTGGGACTTCATTACCTCACTCGTTTCTTTGCTGTCATCAGTGTATGTCCCATCTCGCCTAAGCAGGGGCTCAATACTGGATGTTGTTTTACCCTTAGATTTAGCATAAGAGAAGAAGTATTTTGTTTTATTTTTCAATTTCCTTCATGGCCTTTAGTTCTTCCCGAGATTCTCGTCTCCTCCAAGATTCCCTTAAGCTTAATTTTGATATTTGCTATTTCTCTGACCAGTGCCTCCTTTCATATTTCAGATATATTGCCCCTCCCATCATCAACTCTGTGATTCTTTGCCTTAGCATGTATAGGGAGCGTCTGTGTCTTTTTAGTTTACGCTTCTCTGGTTCTGAAACGCACCAAATTACTTTCACCAGACGTTTTTATCTCTGATACTCCATTGTAAGTGCATGGTTTCAGTATCACTGAATGTGATGTGGTCAGATTTCCTGTTTGATCGCCGGCTGTTCTGGATACCTCACATTACTTCCCTGAAAGCAATTAGCCATAGCCAGCTGAAGCTCCTTAAAACCCCCTCTCATCTTTTGTGGTGGTGGGGGGGGGGGGTCGTCAAACGCCTCTTCGACTGCATTCATCCCTTATTTTATGGAAACTAGACTATGGCAACCGGCTATATTCTGCAGCCTCTCCCTCAACCTTTTCTGAAAATGATCCCTTCCATCATTAGGGATTACGTTTGTCTAGGTGCTTTTCGCTCCTTTTCTGTCGAGAACCTTTATGCAGAGATGAATGATCCATCCTTGAACAATCGCCGTGATGCCCATTGCCTCTGTTATTTTGTCCACTTCCATGACTTCACGATCCGTCTACATGAATATCAAAAAGGTATAAATACCGACAGGTTGGTAGGTAAGACACATAGGCAACATTTAGGCAACTTTATTCCGAAATGTTTCGGATCTGAGAGGGACGTGACCTCCCAGTGGTTACATTCTCACTACTACTACTACTCTGCACCTCTCCTTCAGACAGTATTTAAGTCTCAGCACTGTCGCTTGATCTTCAGTTAGTTCCAGACTTTGGAACAGAACTTCTCCAGGCTGAGGGACTGACAACCTCAAATCTACGACTTCAAGGGTGATGGACTGATTACATCGTCTTCACATCTTTACTGCTCCTGCCTACTTTCTGTACTCGACTGAAGAAGCCTACTGTTTAGGCGAATAAAGTTGCCTATGTGTCTTACCTACCATCCCTCTACATACAGGATAGTAACGGACGTTACTAGATTGCCGCCACTTTTTACTCCGCCCCTTCTCTCTTGGTCTTCACTCGCTTTTGACTTCTCCTCAGTTGCTTCCTTTATATGTTCACCTATCATCTAACTTTTCTGTTCTTCTTGGGGAGGTTCTGACATTTTGCCTGTTCTTCCCCACTGCCATGGGCGGAAGCTCAAATCCCTACAGTTGCTTCTCGGACCTTTTTCATCAACCACTTCTGGTCTCATTCTCATGCTACTGCACTGTGCACTTATGGTTTGCAGCAGCGTTCCTGAACAGCATTGTTTGAGGGCATTTATTAGACTCGGCTAGCATTTTTACAGCTCAACTGTATGTAGTTCTTGTTGCAATTGTTCGTACCTCAACGTTTGTAATCGTCTCTAACTCCTTTAGTACTTTGCAAGCTATTAAAAATTTAATTCACCTCGTCACCTAGTTCCTCGTATACAAATTTGTGGTTGTGCAGCAAATCTAGCAAAACAAGTAAATTGTTTTCTGAGGTCTCTGGTCATGTTGATGTTCAGAGCAACGAGCGGTCTTGGTCATGTACTGCTGACCACACAGCAGTCGGTGGTACATGACCTCCCAATTTCATATTCAGGTATTTCATACTTAACTATTTTGTTGTAATCTCTAACCGCCTTCACAACCGTTGGCAACACCGTTGGTCCGATATGAATCATAAATTATATTTTATCAAGCTAGGTTTAGGTTTCTTACCTTATCGTCGATTCCGAGATTGGGAAGACTACGTTCTCCCGTCTTCGTATCAGATACACCCGTCTTACTCATGGGTATCTCATGCAAAGGTACTCTTCCACTCTGTGAGAATTTACAGGTTCCAATTGCAGTTTGCTATATTCTGTTGAACTGTCCGGTCTATCAACGAGCATGAAGAATTTACCTCCTATGTTGTCACTGCTCTAACACCCTTACTTCATCTTCCCTCCTTGCTGACTGCTCCACCTTTGACTCGGATTCCTTACAGCCCTTTCTCACTCTGTTATCCTCTCCACCCTTGGCTACTCTCTGCCTCAGAAAAAACCCTGCCCTGTAGAGCTAAATGATACCACTGGGTTCAATGCTCGGTTTTGATTATAATAATGAGAAGTAAAAATCGAGACCTTTCTAAACAAAAATAACAATGTTGACTGACTCAACCTAGAGCCGGCCTTCCTGCCAGTTTGCTGCCGCGGCAGACACCGCCCCGACCGGCAGGCATGCAGGCTGGTGACGGCGTGTGTCTTCATCCCTCGACAATCAGCGCGACCATTAGCAGATTATCCCCAATCCCGACAAAGTTTGCAGTTCGCTGCAGAAACATCTTTATCCCGTTATATTCCTGTCACAGGGCCAGCGTGTTTACGTTGTCATTCTTTCCCATGAAATGCAGCAGCTTTAGGTATGGAGTTAGTGTTTGTACTCACCTAGTTGTACTTTTCTACTTGTGGTTGCAGGGGTCGAGTCACAGCTCCTGGCCCTGCCTCTTCACAGGTCCCTACTAGGCCACTCTTCATGCTTCATGAGCCTATCGAACCTCTTCTTAAAGCTATGTATAGATCCTGCTTCCACTACATCACTTCTCAGACTACTACACTTCCTGTCATCTCTGTGACTAAAGAAATACTTCCTAGCATCCCTGTGATTCATCTGAGTTTTCAGCTTCCAATTATGTCCCCTTGTTGCTGTGTCCCACCTCTGGAACATCCTGTCTGTCCACATTTTCGATTCCTCTCAGTATTTTATATGTCGTTATATCTTCCCTATCTCTCCTGTCTTCCAGTTTCGTCAGGTCGATGTCCCTTAACCTCTCCACGTAGGGCATACCCTTTAGCACAGGGACTAGTCTTGTTGCAAACCTATGCACTTTCTCTAGTTTCCTTACGTGCTTGACTAGGTGTGGGTTCCAGACTGATGCTGCATACTCCAATATGGGCCTAACATGCACAGTGTACAGGGTCCTGAACGATTCCTTATTAAGATGTTTGCTTGGTATGAGGCAGCAGTTATTTGGTTGATGTTCGCCTCAGGAGATGTGCCCGGTGTTATGCTCACCGCAAGATTCTTTTCCTTGAGTGAGGTTTGTAGTCTCTGGCTCCCTAGACTGTACTCCGTCTGCGGTCTTCTTTGCCCTTCCCCAATCCTCATGACTTTCCACTTGGTAGGGTTGACCTCCAGGAGTCAGTTGCAGGACCAGGCCTGCAGCCTGTCCAGACCCCTTTGTAGTTCTGCCCGGTCCTTGTCCGATTGGATTCTTCTCATCAGATTCACATTATCTGCGAACAGGGACACTTCAGAGTCCATTTTTTCCGTCATGTCATTCACAAATACTAGAAACAGCACCGGTCCTAGGACTGACCCCTATAGAACCCAGCTCGTTACAGGCGTCCACTCTGACACCTCGCCACGTACCATGACATGCTATCTTCCTGACGGGTATTCCTTGATCCAATGCAGTGCCTTCCCCTGTTATTCCTATCTGGTCCTCCCACCTTTGCACTAATCTCTTGTGAGGAGCTGTGTCAAACACCTTACAGTCCCAGAAAATGCAATCTACCCACTCCTCTCTCACCTGTCTTACTGCTGTCACCATGTCATAGAACTCCAGTAGATTTTTGACACAGGATTTCCCATTCCTGAAATCTTACTGGTTGTCGTTGATAAACTCAATCCTTCCTAGGTGCTCCACCACTCTTTTGATACTCTTCTCCACGACTTTGTATACTATACATATCAGTAACACTGATCAAATTTCCTCCTACACTCTTGAATGCCACTGTTGTCGTAATATTTTTGGCATATTTTTGGAACATTTGAAGCTGTGCCCTTGAGGATTATGGATGTTATTTAGTTCATTCCAGGATGTTGGTAATGGCTTCAGCAATTTTGGTCATATGGCACATGAACACATAAATAGTTCCATGAATTTGTCTCTACTGACAGTACACTATACTTGTAAATTGGATGCCTATTAGAAGAATAGGCGATGACGAACTATGAGAAAAAGAAAATCGGAAAGTTGAAGGAAAAATAAATTCTTAAATGGAATTAACCTCGTAAAGGTGCCCCTTCAGGGGTACCTAAAAACGCCGGGGGAATTCTTAAAGATGCCGCTTCATGGATACCTAATTATTACCCTTATTAAAAACATTGTAGAAAGGCTTAGCTGACCTCAACATCAACTTGTCGCCAGAACCACTGCAATCAACTTAGGATTACCACCACTATTATTATCCCCATCATTAGCAGGAGACTAATATCTCCTAGATGTTTGGTTCACCACCACCACCACCTCCTGGAGGATCTGCTGATGGTCCTTACTTAGTGTCGTTATATTATCTCCTTGATCCTGATTGTGTCGCAGTTGCTTGTTGTATTGCTATTGGGCTTAGCATTCTTTTTATTGTTCAAGCAGACTGTTCTGACTGCCAGTTGGTTAAGAAGTTAGTTTATCTGAGGACTTTGTCAGTCACTTGTTTAAGTCTAGTCGAGTCTTGAGACATAGTGAACTACTTAGACCACTTACACACACACACACAAACTTACTTGTACATATTTGTAATATCTTATTAAATGTTAATGTACCAGACGGTACTTAAGAATTATAAATGTTATATGCTTTCAGCACAATAATACTGTACTCGAGAGAAGTGATTATTATTAATTTGTTTGAATTGATTAATTTAATTTGATGATATACCTCTAGACGTTAATTAATAAATTTATTAAATTTTAATTTCTCTAGTTAGTAGCCTACCAGTTGTAATCCTGAAGCACTATTGAATCATACTGAATTCTAATGGATAATTGGACAAGGATACTGACTAATTGTTACGAAAACCCAGTAACAGGCTGGATGCTAGAAGGGCAGTCCTTTCTAGTATTCACTGGAGATCTCTAAGGTTTTAGAATCGCGTTTTTTGTACCACCATCATCACCATCATCACCACCATCACCATCACCATCATCACCATCACCATCATCACCATCACCATCATCACCATCATCACCATCACCACCACCATCATCACCATCACCACCACCATCATCACCATCACCATCATCACCACCACCATCATCACCACCACCATCACCACCACCATCACCACCACCATCACCACCACCATCACCACCACCATCACCACCACCATCATCACCACCACCATCACCACCACCACCATCACCACCACCATCACCACCACCATCACCACCACCATCACCACCATCACCACCACCATCACCACCACCACCATCACCACCATCACCACCACCATCACCACCACCACCACCATTACCATCACCACCACCACCATCACCACCACCATCATCACCACCACCATCACCACCACCACCATCACCACCACCACCACCACCACCATCACCACCAGCATCACCACCATCGCTCTGGCCATTAACAGAAGTGGGTCACATGGTCTGGCTCGCCGGAACAATGCCCTTTCATCAACAACGGAGCACAGCAAACCGGTCGTCACTCTCACGGTAACTTTGATGTTCAACCAGCCAGTCATCGTCTAAATTGAATCTCCGGACATGTTCATTATGTAGCGCAGAAGAAATTCCTTGAGCACAAAGGTTGGACGTAGCCACTGTGGTTGTCACACACCGCTCTCCATTACTGCTCCAAACATAACTCATTTACCACAAATTCTCCAGTGTTTTCGTCCTAAAACTCTATGATCAGTAAAATTTAGCAACTTTCTAAATTGCCAAAGATTTTTGCGAACCAACATAGAAAAACACAATTTTTTAACAATTGTTAGTTTCTAACGATTTTATATCCGTCTATTTTTTAACTAAACGAAACAAAGTATATTTTCCGTTAGGCTGGGTGAATCTAACTTTTTTAAAAATTTCGAATACTTGGGTGTCCATAACTGAATAAGATGAATGGAAGCCGAACATCACTTGCTATACTGAGTTACGTTTTTTTTTTTTTTTTTTTTTTTATTCGCCGGTATTCTCCCGGCCCGGGTCTTTTCCAAGTAGTGGTGCCCCGGCCTTGGCTCCCTATCTGGGGAGTGTCTCGAGACTTAAGTCTCCCATGGGAGGAGGTACAAGTACCCCCTCATCTTTGAGACCAACTGTCCCCAGGCCTAGCCACATCCCCCCGCCCTCACGGGGCTCGTAGAGAGAAGCTAGGCTTCTGGTCTGCCATCTACCCCGCCTCAAAGGGGCTCGTGGGGATGGCAGTCTTATGAGCTGCAGGTGATAGCAAGCTCAGGCCTCTGATGTATGGTGTACGTGTGTCATAACACACACACACACACACACACACACACACACACACACACACACACACACACACACACACACACACACACACACACAGAGGATCCAGAGACTGAACACAGAAACACGGGGACACGGAAGCTGAAGACACAGATGAATCACAGGGATGTTAGGAAGTATTTCTTCAGCCACAGAGTAGTCAGGAAGTGGAATAGTTTTGGAAGCGATGTAGTGGAGGCAGGATCCATACATAGCTTTAAGCAGAGGCAAGATAAAGATCATGGTTCAGGTAGTGACCTAGTAGCGATCAGTGAAGAGGTGGGGCCAGGAGCTTGTTCTCGACCCTTGTAACCTCAACTAGGTGAGTACACACGAGAGCTAGGAAGTGGAGTAGTCTGGCAAATGATGTAGTGGAGGCAGGAACCTTACATAGTTTTAAGACAAGGTATGATAACGCTCATGGAGCAGGGAGAGGAAGGACCCAGTAGTGGTCAGTGAAGGAGCCGAGTCTCGACCCCTGCAACCACAACTGAGTGAGTACACACACACGTCACACACAAGCACGTCAAGAAATTGGAAAAAGTTCAAAGGTTTGCAACAAGATTAGTCCCAGATCTAAGGGGAATGTTCTGCGATGAAAGGTTAAGGGAAATCGGCCTGAAGACACTGGAGGACAGGAGGGTTAAGGGAGACATGATAGGGACGTACAAAATGCTGCGAGGAATAGACAAGATGGACAGAGACAGGATGTTCCAGAGATAGGATACAGAAACAAGAGGGCCACACTTGGAAATTGAAGACTCGGATGAGTCAAAGGGATGTTAGGAAGCATTTCTTCAGTCATAGAGTGGTCAGGAAGTGGAACTGTCTGGCAAGTGATGTAGTGGAGGCAGGAACCATACATAGCTTTAAGCCGAGGTATGATAAAGCTCATGGAGCCGGGAGAGAGAAGACCTATAGCGTTCAGTGAAGAGGCGGGGTCAGGAGCCGAGCCTCGACCCCTGCAACTACAATTAGGCGAGTAAAATTAGGTGAATACACACACACACACACACACACACACACACACACACACACACACACACACACACACACACACACGCACGCACACACACGCACACACACGCACACACACGCACACACACACACACACACACACACACACACACACACACACACACACACACACACACACACACACACACACCTAACAACAATATTCAAAACATCTATCGAAACAGGGAGATTGCCTGAGGTATGGAAGACAGCAAATGTAGTCCCAATCTTTAAAAAAGGAGACAGACATGAAGCATTAAACTACAGACCAGTGTCACTGACATGCATAGTATGCAAAATCATGGAGAAGATTATCAGGAGAAGAGTGGTGGAACACCTAGAAAGGAACGATCTTATCAACAGCAGCCAACATGGTTTCAGGGACGGGAAATCCTGTGTCACAAACCTACTGGAGTTCTATGACATGGTGACAGCAGTAAGACAAGAGAGAGAGGGGTGGGTGGATTGCATTTTCTTGGACTGCAAGAAGGCGTTTGACACAGTTCCACACAAGAGATTGGTGCAAAAACTGGAGGACCAAGCAGGGATAACAGGGAAGGCACTACAATGGATCAGGGAATACTTGTCAGGAAGACAGCAGCGAGTCATGGTACGTGGCGAGGTGTCAGAGTGGGCACCTGTGACCAGCGGGGTCCCGCAGGGGTCAGTCCTAGGAAGTATTTCTTCAGCCACAGAGTAGTCAGTAAGTGGAATAGTTTGGGAAGCGATGTAGTGGAGGCAGGATCCATACATAACTTTAAGCAGAGGTATGATAAAGCTCACGGCTCAGGGAGAGTGACCCAGTAGCGATCAGTGAAGAGGCGGGGCCAGGAGCTCGGACTCGACCCCCGCAACCTCAACTAGGTGAGTACAACTAGGTGAACACACACACACACACACACACACACACACACACACACACACACACACACACACACACACACACACACCAAAACCAGGATTTTGGAGGGGCGGTAATTTACAACGGCGTTCAGTAACCATATTACCAAATAACCGGCAGAGAGTAATTACGATCAACACAGTCTTTTATTACTGTTTTCACGGTGACGCAGTGACATTCCTCTTCTCATGGTACAACAGGTAACAGTACTGTTATTCTGGAACAGAAGGTAATACTGTTCTGGTACAACAGGCAACAGCACTGTTCTGGAACAAAAGGCAACAATACTGTTCTCCTGGTGTAACAGGTAACAGCACTGTTCTCCTGGAACAAAAGGCAACAATACTGGTCT
Organism: Cherax quadricarinatus; assembly: GCF_038502225.1. Classification (NCBI taxonomy): domain Eukaryota; kingdom Metazoa; phylum Arthropoda; class Malacostraca; order Decapoda; family Parastacidae; genus Cherax; species Cherax quadricarinatus. The sequence continues at coordinate 676,598 of NC_091353.1, read as the reverse complement.
CCTGGAACAGCAGGTAACGATACTGTTCTCCTGGAACAGCAGGTAACGATACTGTTCTCCTGGAACAGCAGGTAACGATACTGTTCTGGAACAACAGGTACCAATACATTCCTTCTGGAACAAAAGGCAACAATACTGTTCTGGAATAACAGGTAACAATACTTTTCTCCTGGAACAACAGGTAACAATACTGTTCTCCTGGAACAACAGGTAATAAAACTGTTCTCCTGGAACAACAGGTAACAATACTGTTCCCCAGGAACAATAGAACTCAATACTGTGCTCATGGAACAAAAGGAAAGAATGCTGGGTTCCTGGAACAACAGGAAACAATACTGTTCTTCTGGAACAATAGGTAACAATACTGTTATCCTTAAGCAACAGGTAGCAATACTGTTGTCCTTAAACAGCAGGTAACAGTGCTGGTCTCCTGAAGCAACAGGTAACAATACTCTTCTCCTGGAACAAAAGATAATGCTGTGCTTCTGGTACAGCAGGTAACAATACTGTTCTGGTACAAAAGGTAATACTGTGCTCCTGGTACAACAGGTGAGAATACTGTTATCCTGGTGCAACAGGTAACAATACTGTTCTCCTTAAGCAACAGGTAACAATACTGTTTTCCTTAAGCAACAGGTAACAATACTGTTCTGGAACAACAGGTAATACTGTTCTGGTCTCAGTAGTACCAGTACCCAGTTACCAGTGTCAGTAGTAGTGACTCACTACCAACCGTCTGTGTGAATCACTTGTTATTCACTGTTACAGCTGACCCTAGCATGTTTTTGGACGCCGCTCACCCCTAGGCATCATTCGTGAGTCAGTCGTAAAGATTGGGAGCAGAGAGGCAGGTCAGGCTGGGCGCTTCCCATATATTCCGTTTTAATTATACTCCATTATTGCCTATGTGAGTATCCTTTACCCAATCCACGTTACCGAATCCAACAGGACAAATTGGTGGCATCGTTGTGGGCGTGGATTTACGGGTATTTCCGACGTTAGAAGACTGTGGGGTGCCCGCAGGTCAGAGGTGACGTCTGCCACCTCCAGCTAGCCGCTTCTACACTCACCCGGCTCAACCGATCGCCCCAGTCTGCAAGCCAGTTGCAGCCGCCTCTCAAGCTTCCTGGCTTAGTTCGTGTGCTAATTGCTTCAGTCTCTGAGGGGTTGACCCGGATTTTGCAATTAAGCCAGCCAGTAAGCCAGCCTGTGGGAGGGCGTGCCAGTCAGCCTGCCACAGTCTATCATCCAGCCTGTCTCCTGTCATCCACCTGCTCCTTTATGCTGTGTGCATCGTTACACGTCTTCCAGTCAGCCATTCTCGAGGGTTAAGCCAGTAAGCCAACCCAGCTGAGAGAGAGAAGCAAGCCACGCGAGTTCCTCTTGAAGTATTGTCTCCAATATCGCTTTGTGCCACCAGTTGGATGCTGGTAAGAGTGGTCTTCACCATCCCTGTGGCATATTGTGGCTTAATTTAAGCTACCTGGAGTAGTGAGTTGCAGTGGACCGGGTTGCTACTCTCGCCACCGCCGCCACCCACCCACAACCTACTCCCCACCTCATCTACCTGTGGTGTTCTTTCCTTTCTACCGCTCACGCACTGGGCCAAGAGCTATTCTTCACCTGTATCTCACCTGTGTTCCACCTGAGCGCCGCCGTTAAAAGCCTAAGTGTGTGGGTCTCCAAATTATGCGCATTTCTTCGAGTTTCTTCAGGTGTGTGGTATAGTGTTCCGCTGACAGCCGTCATTCCTCGCACCATCTTCCTCCACCACTGCTTCCAGACTTCAGTGATAATTTTCTGTTTAGATACGTTTTTCTTTGCATTTAAAGACATTTGCGTGTGTGAGACATTTACAGTGAATTTCTTGTGTACTCTAAGCCTTGTGTTTTCAGTGTAGACTCAGTGTTTCTTTGACTTGTAGTATTATTTTGTAGTGTACAAGTTTATTCCTTATTTGTGTGCAATATTTTATTCCTTTCCCCAGTCAATCACTCCGTGTGAAATAATTCATTCATTTATTTCCCTTGTGTTCTTTCAGCATTGTATTCTCCAGTAATTGTCGTTATTGTAGTTCATGCAGCGCTATTCACCCCGGTAGACTGAATTATCTATTTATTTCTGTGTGTACCATTTTTTCAATGCCCAGCAGTGTCTCATTCACTTGATTTTTCCGTAGACTCTTGTGCAGTTTTTAATGCAAGCAATTCTTGTCTCAGTCACAGCAAGATTTTGTTGCAACAACAATGAACCGATAAGTGAATAATCCTTGTTGTGTGTGCCCTGCCACTTGTGTGTGCCCTGCCACTTGTGTGTGCCCTGCCACTTGTGTGTGCCCTGCCACTTGTGTGTGCCCTGCCACTTGTAAGTGTTGTGTGTGCCCTGCCACTTGTAAGTGTTGTGTGTGCCCTGCCACTTGTAAGTGTTGTGTGTGCCCTGCCACTTGTGTGTGCCCTGCCACTTGTGTGTGCCCTGCCACTTGTAAGTGTTGTGTGTGCCCTGCCACTTGTAAGTGTTGTGTGTGCCCTGCCACTTGTAAGTGTTGTGTGTGCCCTGCCACTTGTAAGTGTTGTGTGTGCCCTGCCACTTGTGTGTGCCCCACCACTTGTAAGTGTTGGTTGTGCCGCCACTTGTAAGTGTTGTTTGCGCCCTGCCACTTGTAAGTGTTGGTTATGCCGCCACTTGTAAGTGTTGGTTGTGCCGCCACTTGTAAGTGCTGTGTGCGCCCTGCCACTTGTAAGTGTTGTGTGTGCCGCCACTTGTAAGTGTTGTTTGCGCCCTGCCACTTGTAAGTGTTGGTTGTGCCGCCACTTGTAAGTGTTGGTTGTGCCGCCACTTGTAAGTGTTGTTTGCGCCCTGCCACTTGTAAGTGTTGGTTGTGCCGCCACTTGTAAGTGTTGGTTGTGCCGCCACTTGTAAGTGCTGTGTGCGCCCTGCCACTTGTAAGTGTTGTGTGTGCCGCCACTTGTAAGTGTTTGCGCCCTGCCACTTGTAAGTGTTGGTTATGCCGCCACTTGTAAGTGTTGGTTGTGCCGCCACTTGTAAGTGCTGTGTGCGCCCTGCCACTTGTAAGTGTTGGTTGTGCCGCCACTTGTAAGTGTTGGCAGTGCCGCCACTTGTAAGTGTTGGTTATGCCGCCACTTGTAAGTGTTGGTTGTGCCGCCACTTGTAAGTGCTGTGTGCGCCCTGCCACTTGTAAGTGTTGGTTATGCCGCCACTTGTAAGTGTTGGCAGTGCCGCCACTTGTAAGTGTTGGTTGTGCCACCACTTGTAAGTGTTGGTTGTGCCGCCACTTGTAAGTGTTGGTTGTGCCGCCACTTGTAAGTGTTGGTTGTGCCGCCACTTGTAAGTGTTGGCAGTGCCGCCACTTGTAAGTGTTGGCAGTGCCGCCACTTGTAAGTGTTGGTTGTGCCACCACTTGTAAGTGTTGGCAGTGCCGCCACTTGTAAGTGTTGGCAGTGCCGCCACTTGTAAGTGTTGGTTGTGCCGCCACTTGTAAGTGTTGGTTGTGCCGCCACTTGTAAGTGTTGGTTATGCCGCCACTTGTAAGTGTTGGTTGTGCCGCCACTTGTAAGTGTTGGTTGTGCCGCCACTTGTAAGTGTTGGTTGTGCCGCCACTTGTAAGTGTTGGTTGTGCCGCCACTTGTAAGTGTTGGTTGTGCCGTCACTTGTAAGTGTTGGTTGTGCCGCCACTTGTAAGTGTTGGCTGTGCCACCACTTGTAAGTGTTGGTTGTGCCGCCACTTGTAAGTGTTGGTTGTGCCGTCACTTGTAAGTGTTGGTTGTGCCGCCACTTGTAAGTGTTGGTTGTGCCGCCACTTGTAAGTGTTGGTTGTGCCGCCACTTGTAAGTGTTGGTTGTGCCGCCACTTGTAAGTGTTGGTTGTGCCGCCACTTGTAAGTGTTGGTTATGCCGCCACTTGTAAGTGTTGGTTGTGCCGCCACTTGTAAGTGTTGGTTGTGCCGCCACTTGTAAGTGTTGGTTGTGCCGCCACTTGTAAGTGTTGGTTGTGCCGCCACTTGTAAGTGTTGGTTGTGCCGCCACTTGTAAGTGTTGGTTGTGCCGCCACTTGTAAGTGTTGGTTGTGCCGCCACTTGTAAGTGTTGGTTGTGCCGCCACTTGTAAGTGTTGGTTGTGCCGCCACTTGTAAGTGTTGGTTGTGCCGCCACTTGTAAGTGTTGGTTGTGCCGCCACTTGTAAGTGTTGGTTATGCCGCCACTTGTAAGTGTTGGTTATGCCGCCACTTGTAAGTGTTGGTTGTGCCGTCACTTGTAAGTGTTGGTTGTGCCGCCACTTGTAAGTGTTGGTTGTGCCGCCACTTGTAAGTGTTGGTTGTGCCGCCACTTGTAAGTGTTGGTTGTGCCGCCACTTGTAAGTGTTGGTTATGCCGCCACTTGTAAGTGTTGGTTGTGCCGTCACTTGTAAGTGTTGGTTGTGCCGCCACTTGTAAGTGTTGGTTGTGCCGCCACTTGTAAGTGTTGGTTGTGCCGCCACTTGTAAGTGTTGGTTGTGCCGCCACTTGTAAGTGTTGGTTGTGCCGCCACTTGTAAGTGCTGTGCGCGCCCTGCCACTTGTAAGTGTTGGTTGTGCCGCCACTTGTAAGTGCTGTGTGCGCCCTGCCACTTGTAAGTGTTGGTTGTGCCGCCACTTGTAAGTGTTACACTTCCAGATCTTTATCTTGTCATTTTTATTCATATTTTTCATATTTCTTTGAACAAATTCACTCTTAGTGTAATTTTAAACTTCTTTTTAACGTAGTGTTCTCTTATCTTTAAGTAAATTTTTTGCTTAATTTACAATTAAGAGTTAAAGTGTTCAGTCTTTTTCATATTTTTATTTTAATTATTTAACCTGCATTTTCCAGTGTAACTTTTATTGCCATATTAATTATTTCTGCGTCTTATTTTATTGCACTTGTTCTGCAGTGAATTATTTTCTTTTATTGATAATTTTATCCATTATTATTCTCAGTTCTTTATTATTTGAGTCTCCTGCTTTTCATTTTATTATTTTTCTTGATGTTGTCTTTGCATTATATTTTAATTTTGTTTATGTACTCTTAGAAAATATTTAAATTTCCCAGTTCTCTCTCTTTGCATATAATTTAGTCATTTTATTTTTTACTTTTTACATTGATTTACAATTTTATTAGTAAATTTCTTTATTGAAATAAGAGTATATACAGCTCGTGTTACATTTAATTCAGCCACCAGTAATATTTTCACTTTCTTGTAAATTTCAATATCTTTCTTTATCTTGGCCAGCAGTCTCTTACATTGTTTCTTTATCTTGGCCAGCAGTCTCTTACATTGTTTCTTTATCTTGGCCAGCAGTCTCTTACATTGTTTCTTTATCTTGGCCAGCAGTCTCTTACATTGTTTCTTTATCTTGTCCAGCAGTCTCTTACATTGCTTCTTTATCTTGGCCAGCAGTCTCTTACATTGTTTCTTTATCTTGGCCAGCAGTCTCTTACATTGCTTCTTTATCTTGGCCAGCAGTCCCTTACATTGTTTCTTTATCTTGTCCAGCAGTCCCTTACATTGTTTCTTTATCTTGGCCAGCAGTCCCTTACATTGTTTCTTTATCTTGGCCAGCAGTCCCTTACATTGTTTCTTTATCTTGGCCAGTAGTCCCTTACATTATTTCTTTATCTTGGCCAGCAGTCCCTTACATTGTTTCTTTATCTTGGCCAGCAGTCCCTTACATTGTTTCTTTATCTTGGCCAGCAGTCCCTTACATTGTTTCTTTATCTTGGCCAGCAGTCCCTTACATTATTTCTTTATCTTGGCCAGCAGTCTCTTACATTGTTTCTTTATCTTGGCCAGCAGTCTCTTACATTGTTTCTTTATCTTGGCCAGCAGTCCCTTACATTGTTTCTTTATCTTGGCCAGCAGTCCCTTACATTATTTCTTTATCTTGTCCAGCAGTCCCTTACATTGTTTCTTTATCTTGGCCAGCAGTCCCTTACATTGCTTCTTTATCTTGGCCAGCAGTCCCTTACATTGTTTCTTTATCTTGGCCAGCAGTCTCTTACATTGTTTCTTTATCTTGGCCAGCAGTCTCTTACATTGTTTCTTTATCTTGGCCAGCAGTCCCTTACATTGTTTCTTTATCTTGGCCAGCAGTCCCTTACATTGTTTCTTTATCTTGGCCAGCAGTCTCTTACATTGTTTCTTTATCTTGGCCAGCAGTCCCTTACATTGTTTCTTTATCTTGGCCAGCAGTCCCTTACATTGTTTCTTTATCTTGGCCAGCAGTCCCTTACATTGTTTCTTTATCTTGGCCAGCAGTCCCTTACATTGTTTCTTTATCTTGGCCAGCAGTCCCTTACATTATTTCTTTATCTTGGCCAGCAGTACCTTACATTGTTTCTTTATCTTGGCCAGCAGTCCCTTACATTGTTTCTTTATCTTGGCCAGCAGTCCCTTACATTGTTTCTTTATCTTGGCCAGCAGTCCCTTACATTGTTTCTTTATCTTGACCAGCAGTCTCTTACATTGTTTCTTTATCTTGGTCAGCAGTCCCTTACATTGTTTCTTTATCTTGGCCAGCAGTCCCTTGCATTGTTTGTTTATCTTGGTCAGCAGTCCCTTACATTGTTTCTTTATCTTGTCCAGCAGACCCTTACATTGTTTATTTATCTTGGCCATCAGTCCCTTGCATTGCTTCTTTATCTTGGCCGGCAGTCCCTTACATTGTTTCTTTATCTTGGCCAGCAATCCCTTACATTGTTTCTTTATGTTGGCCAGCAGTCCCTTACATTGTTTCTTTATATTGGCCAGCAGTCCCTTACATTGTTTCTTTATGTTGGCCAGCAGTCCCTTACATTGTTTCTTTATCTTTGCCAGCAGTCCCTTACATTGTTTCTTTATCTTGACCAGCAGTCCCTTACATTGTTTCTTTATCTTGGCCAGCAGTCCCTTACATTGTTTCTTTATGTTGGCCAGCAGTTCCTTACATTGTTTCTTTATCTTGTCCAGCAGTCCCTTACATTATTTCTTTATCTTGGCCAGCAGTCTCTTACATTGTTTCTTCATCTTGGCCAGCAGTCCCTTACATTGTTTCTTTATCTTGGTCAGCAGTCCCTTACATTGTTTCTTTTTCTTGGCCAACAGTCCCTTACATTATTTCTTTATCTTTTCCAGCAGTACCTTACATTGTTTCTTTATCTTGGCCAGCAGTCCCTTACATTGTTTCTTTATCTTGGCCAGCAGTCCCTTACATTGTTTCTTTATCTTGTCCAGCAGTACCTTACATTGTTTCTTTATCTTGGCCAGCAGTCCCTTACATTTTTTCTTTATCTTGGCCAGCAGTCCCTTACATTGTTTCTTTATCTTGGCCAGCAGTCCCTTACATTGTTTCTTTATCTTGGCCAGCAGTCCCTTACATTGTTTCTTTATCTTGGCCAGCAGTCCCTTACATTGTTTCTTTATCTTGGCCAGCAGTCTCTTACATTGTTTCTTTAACTTGGCCAGCAGTCTCTTTCATTGTTTCTTCATCTTGGCCAGCAGTCCCTTACACTGTGTCTTTATCTTGGTCAGCAGTCCCTTACATTGTTTCTTTATCTTGCCCCGCAGTCCCTTACATTGTTTCTTTATCTTGGCCAGCAGTCCCTTACATTGTTTCTTTATCTTGGCCAGCAGTCCCTTACAGTGAGTTGTTCTTCCTCTTGCAGTGTATCTTAGACATTTTTTATTGCTTCTGCAGAATTAGTTACATCTCTTTTATTTCAATTTTAGCATTTTGTGTCTTTTTATCATTCATTATTTTTGCCTTATTTGTTTTTGTGCAACTTCTTTGCCATTATGTCTGACATACCTTCAAGTGATACTTTAGTGAATGTCGACACTCTGACCTCTCAGGCTACTGCTGCTTCTGTCATCAGTCCTCATTGTTCCTTACTGACTGACAGACCGACCCAGACACTGAGACACTTTAGTTTTACTCGTGATATCCTTGATGCGTTACCTTTATTCAATGGCCATGTACATAGTCTTGAAGCATGGTTTACTGCCATTCGTTCTCGTGTTAATGCTCTAGTTGACAGTCCTCCTTCAAAGGAAAGTCTTATCAGACTTGCGAAAGAAGCTCTTCGTCGGTCCCCTGCTGCTGTTCACGTTGTGGATCTTGCAATGCGAGACTTCAGGAATCTTACTAAGTAGTCACAATATGAGGAACTAATTCGTTCTTTCCTTGTTCCAGTAAAAAACAGCTGATCCATATGTCGTTCTTCGGGAACTCGTGAATGCTACACCCATGACTAATGAATCATTGAGTGCATTTGCTGTTAGATTAGATAAACTTTTATCATCATTTATCAATGCTGTCCAGTCCTCAGCTTTTGTCCCTGACGAGGATAAACCATCCACAGCATCGTTTGCTAAAATAGCAGCTTTTGGAGCAATCAAAGAACTAATGCCGCCTGCTTCCGTGTGTGCTTATGAGGCTAATCCTCCAACTGTGACGATGGAACCACTTACAGTCCTAAATCATGTACGTTCCTTGTGCCCCCAAGGTACTTTCCCATGTATCAAACAATAATTTCACACCTATGACTCTGCACTACCTCTTGTTTGTGCCACAGCGACAAATCGTGGTGGTCAACCATCGCAGCGATCACCAAGGACCAATTTACAGTCATTATCAACCTCGTAGTATTCATAGTACGTTCAGTAACCATAGTCAGCGGACTTGTTACAACTGTGGTTTCCGTGGCCATATTGCAATTGCCCTGATAGTCAACCTAAGAGGCGTCGTACTGATGATGAGTACCAGTCAGATCTGTCGTACTGTACTTATCATAGAATACATGGACATGAAACATCTGAGTGCAATGCTCTCTACAACCTTCAGTACTCGAGATCTTTCCATGGCCGTTCCAACCGCAGAACCAGGAGAGGAAACAGAGGTCGTGGATCTCAGACTAACTAGGACCAGGCTCATTCTTCCAATTCGGGGAAATTCGAGCGCCCCAGTCAAACCGTTCCATGGTGCCAGTAGGTGATAATGAGTACACCATCCCCGTTCACAATTCCTTTGAAGCCTTAAGCAGTCTCGAGAATGACAATCCCGCTGATGATGTTGCTTCACACGTCTCTCACGTAGATGATTTTGGGGATGAAGTGGAATAAACCTTTTCTGATGACAACCCTCCGTTTTGTTTGCACATAACTTCCAATGCAACGATAGGCCCTATAGTGCAAGCATCTGTTCATAATGCGCACGTGTCAGTATAGCTACTGAATCCCCTGTATATGTATAGCTTACTGAGTATCATAGTACCATCCATATGTTTTACATACACAATCCTTTGCTAGGCCTAGAGACTAGTTTGTATGACGTCATGTGATGCGGCATGAGTGCGTGGGACGCGCTACATCAGCCTCAGGCCACGCATAGGTCTACAACAGGCAACAGGGCAGTTTGGGCTCTCTCCCTACACACACTGCAATATAGTGTTACCATCCAACAAGTGCGTTTATCTCCAACCTTCATATCTCCTACGAACCCCACGACGACAAATGGTGACAGCGGAGGGCCTGTAATTCTGATGATTACAGCGATTTCTGGAGATAAATTTCTACTGAGTCTGTCGCCAAATTGTGACATTTAGGCCTCCCGAGGCGGGTGACGCTCAAGTTCCCAGCCAGCTACCCCAGTCAAGCATCCATTAGCCTGTTTGCTTCTGCTTACTGGTCAGTCTCTGTGTATTAGTTGCTTATTTGCATTATTTCCGAGGGGTTGACCCGGGTTTGCAAAGTAAGCCAAGTCACCAAGCCAGTCTGTGGGGGGGGGGGGAGTCCAGCCCATCTCTACACCATTCCAGCCTTGCCTGCCAAGCCAGCTTTCCACCCCTGCTGTGCTCATCGTTACAAGTTCTCAAGCCAATCTGTATGAAGGGTTAAGCCAAGCCAGCCAGCAACTAACACAGGTGACTTAACCCAGTACTCAAGCAAGCCACGTGGGTACAGTCTTCTCCATTGCTTTGTGCTAACAGTTTTAGCTGTTGTGTGTGTTTTATCATCCGTGTTGTGTTGTGGTATTTTGTTTGTAAGCCAGCCGGCTTAGAATATTTTCATGCCTAGTATGGGTGTCCCCAGAGTGGCTTATGCCGTTCATTCCATGGGCCTAGTCACCACGCTGCCTCAAGCACTCGCACCACCACCACTGTTTTTTTTTTGTACCCTTATAATGGGTTCTAGCACCATATTATACGGACTACATAGGGGGGTCAAGAGACGAGAGTATTCCTTCGACCCTGTGCGCCATTGTAAAAGCCTCCTGTGTAAGTCCATCGTCGATTTAAGCGCAAATTCATAGTGACCGCCGCCACCCACAAGATTGCAACCAACCTCCCTCACCTCACACACTACTCATTCTCCACCAACGTCGTCACAGTGACAACATTTTTATATTGAGACATTTGCGAGTGTTGAGACAATTTTGCAGTGATTCCCGAGTGACATTTCTTTTCAGTGACTCTTGATCAGTGTTCATTATATCCTCTTGCAATATTTTTTTTTTCTTCAGTGTTAATTTTCGTGCTTTATTTTATGTCTGTTGTGTTGTGTTCAATTTTTTTTAATATATACGTGAAGTAAGTAATTTAATGTTTTTCCTTGTTGTGTGCAATATATAAGCAGTATAACCCTGTGTTTACACTTCACAGTTATCTTGTGTTCACAGCATTGTGTTCCTTGTCTAGTAATTTATGCAGTGAAGTAATTTAGTAACTTGTATTCTGCATCACAACTCGGTGTTGTCTTGGTTATTTTTTTTTCTCCCAGCATTTGTGTATTCTTGCTGTTTCTGTTTTCATTCATTTGCTATTCTTTCTTTTCTCTGTGTTGAACATTCTTGTGTTAACTCTCTTCATTTAGCCAGTGTCTAATTTGTCTTATCTCCACAGACAATAGTGCCATTATTTTGTTTGAAGCAAGAGAACTATTTTCTAATTTTTCACACCCTCAAGCCTCATTGCAAGAAAATTCTCATAGTATTGTGCATATATTGATGTGTTTTGTTCCTGCATCACTGTGAGTGTTAACCTTTCTCTGTTTTGCACTTTTGCCTTTATTATTTTTAATATTTCATTGAACAAATTCACTCTTAGTGCAATTTTTAACTTTTTTTTTTTTTAAGTAAATCATTCTTTTGGTTTTTCAGTAAGTGTTGCTTAAGCTGCAATTAAGAGTTAGTGTTCAATCAGTTCATTCCTTGATCATTTTTATGTTGCTCTTGTAAACTGCATTTTCTTGTGTGTAATTTTTTTTATTGCAATATTGACTCATTTTCCAATAATTCTTGTGTAAACATTGTGCTGCCATTAAATTTTTTCTTTCAGAAATTTTTATGTATTGTGCAGAACTTTTGATTAAAAATTGTTATTTGCAATATTGCCACAGTTTATTTCAGTGCAATATTCTGTTATTTCAGTTTCACATTTCTGTGCATATTTTATTCTTGTGTGTCATCTTATATTTTTTAGATAGAATTGCTTTCCCAGTTTGTTTCTAATTTTGCACAAGATTTATTGATTCCATTTTATCATTTTTGCTTGATTTATCATTTTTTTTTGTTGAATTTCTTTATTGAATTGAGAGTAAAGACAACTCACTGTGCCATTAATTCAATTTAAAGTAAATTTGAGTAAATTTGATTTGAGTAAAGTACAATTTCTCTTGATTTTCAAAGTGTTGCTTATCCAGTTGAGTAATTTTTTTGATTTCATGGGAGTTTTCCTTGCTTACAGTGTGACTTGTCAAATTTTCTTTACTTATGCAGAATAGTTAAGCATTTTTCCCCATTTAAGCTTACTGTGTCATATATTCTCTTTATTTTTCTTGCCTTTATGTCCTTGAGTAAGTTCCCTGAGAAGATGTCCCAGTCACTTTTGAATTCTCACTTAGTGTATCATGCCAGTCAAAGTAAATGTGAATCAGTCCACAGTACCAATATTCCCTTACTGACTGAAAGACAGTACCTAGCTAGACAATGTGTTTGTTCTCACAGCTTGTATCTGAGATTTGTTAAAGTGCTGCGGAATGTGAAATTCAGATTAAGTCCCAATAGATCCGTGAATTACTTATTAACGTAGCCGAGAGGTCAGGCACTAGTTAGACTGTCACTCCTGTCTGGAATCCAGCCACAATATCGTGCACGCAGGATAGTGTACAGTTGCCTTGGGTTTCATAGGAACCTCAGACAACCCTGGGTGCTGAGACTACTATCCCTGCGATGGCGACGTGTTCAAGTATTCGTTCCTTCCCAGGGGACGCTTTGAGAAGAACTTTACCTGCAACGAGTTATGCCATCTCTTGCTGATGTCGCAAGCCGTTGCATAAAGACGTTTCTGTGGCTAGTGTACTCATTTGAGTGTTGTCGTTGTTCCTTGTGTTCCAGATGGTGATGCTATCCTCGTTGACACTAATTCGTGCATTATAAAAAGTTGTTTCTCGAGTAACTTTCACATGTTAACGTTTGTAAGTTTGTTGCAGCTGACCCTAGCATGTTTTTGGACGCCGCTCACCCCTAGGCATCATTCGTGAGTCAGTCGTAAAGATAGGGAGCAGAGAGGCAGGTCAAGCTGTGCGCTTCCCATATATTCCATTTTAATTATACTCCATTATTGCCTATGTGAGTATCCTTTACCCAATCTACGTTACCGAACCCAACTGGACACTGGGACGACAGGTAACAATACTGTTCTCCTTAAGAGGTAACAATACTATTCTCCTGGAGCAACAGGTAACAGTACTGTTATCCTAATGCAACAGATAACACTACTGTTCTCCTGGGAGAACAGTTAACAATACTGTACTTCTGGTACAAGTAACAATACTGTTCTGGCACAACAGGTAACAATACTGTTCTCCTGGCACAACAGGTAACAATACTGTTCTCCTGGCACAACAGGTAACAATACTGTTCTCCTGGCACAACAGGTAACAATACTGTTCTCCTGGCACAACAGGTAACAATACTGTTCTCCTGGTACAATTAACAGTACTATTACCCTGGTGCAAGAGATAATTCTGTTCTCCTGGGACAACAGTTAACAATACTGTTCTGGAACAACGGGTAACAATACTGGTACAAGTAACAATACTGTTCTCGTGGTACAACAGGTAACAATACTGTTCTCCTGGAACAACGGGTAACAATACTGTACTGGTACAAGTAACAATACTGTTCTCATGGTACAACAGGTAACAATGCTGTTCTCATGGTACAACAGGAAACAATACTGTTCTCCTGGTACAACAGGTAACAATACTGTTCTGGTACAACAGGTAACAGTACTGTTACCCTGGTGCAGCAGATACTGTTCTCCTGGTACAACAGATACTGTTCTCCTGGGACAACAGATACTGTTCTCCTGGTACAACAGTTAATACTGTACTACTGGTACAAGTAAATACTGTTCTCATGATACAACAGGTAACAATACTGTTCTCCTGGTACAACAGGTAACAATACTGTTCTCCTGGAACAACGGGTAACAATACTGTTCTCATGGTACAACAGGTAACAATACTGTTCTCATGGTACAACAGGTAACAATACTGTTCTCATGGTACAACAGGTAACAATAAATGCAACAGGTAACCGTTTGAAGTTGGTCATATTGGGGTGTTAAAAGTGCTACAGGTAGCCATATTAAGGTGTTCTCAATGCTACATTGGGTGATATTCAAATATTTACAATGTTACAGTGGTTCTTGAGGTGTTATAGATTGTTATATCGAGATAATACAAGTAACTTTATTGATCTATTACACGTGGCCTTACTGTTATACAGGGGGTTATACTGATATGTTACAGGTGGCCATATTGTTGTTACAAGTGGCCATACTTATATGTTACAGATTTTTCTTAAATTTTCTCCTTTTTTATTACAGTTTTCGTTTTTATTTCACCTGTTACTGGAGGATGCGTCATGAAGCATCCCAAGTGTACGTTAAATTTTATTTGACGTACGTCGTACACCCGTATAGGTGTGCCCTCCCAACCAGCGAACCAGGTGCTAAGGGTGTAACTATTTTGGGCCTCATCGTTATGCCAGTACCTTGGATCAATCAACCAATAACGAGGAAGCCTGCCAGAGTTGTGAAGCGATGTGGTACACTTGTAAATCATACTCGGCAGGTTGGTTGCTACAATTCTCACCTGGCTTTTGATCTGCACTCGCCCTAGTGTACATAGCTATATATATTGTAAATAGGCTGTATACACTGTACTTACCCTATTACTGTTTGGTGAAGAAAATACGAATATTTACTCTGCTGCTGCAGTAGTAGCAGCAGTAGTAGTAGTAGCAGCAGTAGTAACATTACTAATATTTCACGACTGTAGTATTAGTACTTGTACTCTCACTCTTTAATATCGAATTAACCATTTGAATATATATATATATATATATATATATATATATATATATATATATATATATATATATATATATATATATATATATGTCGTGCCGAATAGGCAGAACTTGCGATCTTGGCTTAAATAGCAACGCTCATCTTGCCATATAGGACAAGCGAAAATTTGTGTATGCAATAATTTCGCCAAAATAATTCTGAACTTAACGAAAAAAATATATTTGATTGTTTAGTACTAAATTATTGTAAACATATTTAACATATATTTAGTTGGGTTAGGCTAAAATAATTTTTTCTTGTTATAATAAGGTTAGGTAAGTTTTCTAAGATTCTTTTGGTGCAAAATTAAAATTTTTTACATTAACATTAATAAAAAAATATATCTTTAAACGTATAAGAGAAAATTTCAGAAAGGACTTAATTTTAAATGAGTTCTTGCTAATTAACCAGTTTTACATATTCGGCGCGACATATATATACATATATATATATATATATATATATATATATATATATATATATATATATATATATATATATATATATATAAAATCTCATTTTCTAAACTAGTTTACTCAAAGGAAATTATTCTAAAATACGATAGATAGAAAATAACGATGAAGATGATGATAGGGAAAGTTTGATTGGCTATAACTGGTTCGTCTCCAGCTATCACAGGTGTTATAGCTGTATAGAAATATGATCCTGGCCGCCATTATTAGTGTAAACATCTTAATTAAGGTTGCAGTAATGAATGCGCAAAATTAACTTTGATGAACGCATATCAGTAAGTGTCTCGCCATATAAACAAAATAAAAACGCATATCAGTAAGTGTCTCGCCATATAAACAAAATAAAAACGCATATCAGTAAGTGTCTCGCCATATAAACAAAAAAAAACGCATATCAGTAAGTGTCTCGCCATATAAACAAAATAAAAACGCATATCAGTAAGTGTCTCGCCATATAAACAAAATAAAAACGCATATCAGTAAGTGTCTCGCCATATAAACAAAATAAAAACGCATATCAGTAAGTGTCTCGCCATATAAACAAAATAAAAACGCATATCAGTAAGTGTCTCGCCATATAAACAAAATAAAAACGCATATCAGTAAGTGTCTCGCCATATAAACAAAATAAAAACGCATATCAGTAAGTGTCTCGCCATATAAACAAAATAAAAACGCATATCAGTAAGTGTCTCGCCATATAAACAAAATAAAAACGCATATCAGTAAGTGTCTCGCCATATAAACAAAATAAAAACGCATATCAGTAAGTGTCTCGCCATATAAACAAAATAAAAACGCATATCAGTAAGTGTCTCGCCATATAAACAAAATAAAAACGCATATCAGTAAGTGTCTCGCCATATAAACAAAATAAAAACGCATATCAGTAAGTGTCTCGCCATATAAACAAAATAAAAACGCATATCAGTAAGTGTCTCGCCATATAAACAAAATAAAAACGCATATCAGTAAGTGTCTCGCCATATAAACAAAATAAAAACGCATATCAGTAAGTAAGTCTCGCCATATAAACAAAATAAAAATATAAACGCATATCAGTAAGTGTCTCGCCATATAAACAAAATAAAAACGCATATCAGTAAGTGTCTCGCCATATAAACAAAATAAAAACGCATATCAGTAAGTGTCTCGCCATATAAACAAAATAAAAACGCATATCAGTAAGTGTCTCGCCATATAAACAAAATAAAAACGCATATCAGTAAGTGTCTCGCCATATAAACAAAATAAAAACGCATATCAGTAAGTGTCTCGCCATATAAACAAAATAAAAACGCATATCAGTAAGTGTCTCGCCATATAAACAAAATAAAAACGCATATCAGTAAGTGTCTCGCCATATAAACAAAATAAATTGCAGAACTATTTGTTTATCATTTAGAATGATTTATTGCTAGAACAACTGTAAATGTTGCGCTGTTGCGAATGTACAGAGTATGATTCTAAATTTATGGCATTCCTATGCTGATGAATATTTTCCAGTACGCAACAGGACAGTGTACACACCAGGACAGTGTACACACCAAGGCAGTATAACAATGTACACACCAGGACAGTGTAACAGTGTACACATCAGTGTAACAGTGTACACATCAGGACAGTGTAACAGTGTACACACCAGGACAGTGTACACACCAGGACAGTGTACACCCCAAGGCAGTGTAAGTGTACACACCAGGACAGTGTAAGTGTACACACCAAGACAGTGTAACAGTGTACACACCAAGACAGTGTAACAGTGTACACACCAGGACAATGTAACAGTGTACACACCAGGACAGTGTACACACCAGGATACTGTACACACCAAGGAAGTGTAACAGTGTACACACCAGGACAGTGTAACAGTGTACACACCAGGACAGTGTAAGTGTACACACCAAGACAGTGTAACAGTGTACACACTAGGACAGTGTAACAGTGTACACACCAGGACAATGTAACAGTGTACACACCAGGACACTGTACACACCAAGTCAGTGTAACAGTGTACACACCAGGACAATGTAACAGTGTACACACCAGGACACTGTACATACCAAGTCAGTGTAACAGTGTACACACCAGGACAGTGTAACAGTGTACACACCAGGACAGTGTAACAGTGTACACACCAGGACAGTGTACACACCAGGACAGTGTACACACCAAGGAAGTGTAACAGTGTACACACCAGGACAGTGTAAGTGTACACACCAGGACAGTGTAACAGTGTACACACCAGGACACTGTACACACCGTCAGTGTAA
Source organism: Cherax quadricarinatus (assembly GCF_038502225.1). Lineage (NCBI taxonomy): Eukaryota > Metazoa > Arthropoda > Malacostraca > Decapoda > Parastacidae > Cherax > Cherax quadricarinatus. The sequence continues at coordinate 659,428 of NC_091353.1, read as the reverse complement.
CAGTGTACACACCAGGACAGTGTAACAGTGTACACACCAGGACACTGTACACACCAAGTCAGTGTAACAGTGTACACACCAAGACAGTGTAAGTGTACACACCAGGACAGTGTAACAGTGCACACACCAGGACAGTGTACACACCAGGACAGTGTACACCCCAAGGCAGTGTAACAGTGTACACACCAGGACAGTGTAAGTGTACACACCAAGACAGTGTAGCAGTGTACACACCAAGACAGTGTAACAGTGTACACACCAAGACAGTGTAACAGTGTACACACCAAGACAGTGTAACAGTGTACACACCAGGACAGTGTAACAGTGTACACACCAGGGCAATGTAACAGTGTACACACCAGGACAGTGTACACACCAGGACACTGTACACACCAAGGAAGTGTAACAGCGTACACACCAGGACAGTGTACACACCAGGACAGTGTACACACCAAGGAAGTGTAACAGTGTACACACCAGGACAGTGTAACAATGTACACACCAGGACAATGTAACAGTGTACACACCAGGACAGTGTAACAGTGTACACAAAAGGACAGGATAACAGCGTGTACACCGGCAGAATGTAAGTGTACATACCAGGATTGGGTAACAGTGAACTCAACAGGACAGTTTAAAAGTGTACAAACTTGGAGAATTTAACAGTGTACACACCAGGATAATGAGATTGTAATCTCACCATAAACAATATAAAATATACACCAAACAAACAGTGCAACAGTGATCACATCACTAGCAATGTAACAGTCAAGATACCAGGACATGAAGGTCGTCATGATCTCATGGTGTTTAAATTAACATCATGAGAGTTGAGAGTTGACTAGTGTACAAAAGTAACAGTCAGACTCGCAATCTCAACCTCACAGCCTTGTCTTCACAATCTCAACCTCACAGCCTTGTCTTCACAATCTCAACCTCACAGCCTTCTCATCACAAACTTGGCATCACAGCCTGACACAATCTCAGCCGCCAAGCCTACTCAATCGGACCATCATAGTCACACCACCAGTCACTCCACCATAATCATTCAACCACAGTCACATCACAGCAACTACATCAGTTATACCACCACAGCCACACCACCACAGCCACACCACCACAGCCACACCACCACAGCCACACCAACACAGCCACACCAACACAGCCACACCACCACATACTACCACAGTCACACCACAACAGTCATAAAACGGCAGTCACACCACCACAGTCATACTACCACAGTCACACCACAACAGTCACATAACGGCAGTCATACCACCACAGTCATACCACCAGTCATACCACCACAATCATACCACAGTCACACCACTACAGTCACACCACTACAGTCACACCACTACAGTCACACCACTACAGTCACACCACTACAGTCACACCACTACAGTCACACCACTACAGTCACACCACCACAGCCACACCACCACAGCCACACCACCACAGCCACACCACTACAGTCACACCACTACAGTCACACCACTACAGTCACACCACTACAGTCACACCACTACAGTCACACCAGCACAGTCACACCACCGCAGTTACATCACTACAGTCACACTGTCACACCACCACAGTCACACCACTACAGTCACACTACTACAGTCACACTACTACAGTCACACTACTACAGTCACACCACTACAGTCACACCACTACAGTCACACCACTACAGTCACACCAACACAGCCACACCACTACAGCCACACCACTACAGTCACACCAGCACAGTCACACCACCGCAGTTACATCACTACAGTCACACTACAGTCACACCACCACAGTCACACCACCACAGTCACACCACTACAGTCACACCACTACAGTCACACCACTACAGTCACACCACTACAGTCACACCACTAACAGTCAACCTCAGTCACACCACCAGAGTCACTCCACCATAGTCACCCACCACCACATTCTAACCCAAAACCCATATGCCATACCCAATGCCCCATCCCACCTCATTACAAACTGCACCTTCACAGCAACCCCTCATAGTTCCTTGTCAGGTCTCCTGCTTCCCCCACCCAAACGTACCCCCGGACAACAGTTTTCGAAAAGAAGTTGAAGGTTTTGTACACAAATGCAGACGGAATAAGAAATGAATGTGAGAAGTGGCATGAAAGAATCAAGGAGACATCCCCAGACATAATAGCACTCACAGAAACGATACACACAAGTATAACATATGCAATCTTTCCACCTGGATATGAGATCCTGAGGAAAAATAGAGGGAGCAGAGGGGGAGGAGGAGTTGTACTACTCATTAAAAATCAGTGGGGATTTAAGGAAATGGAAGGAATGGATGGAATGGGCGACAGGGACTACATAGCAGGAACAATCCAGTCTGGAGACCATAAGGTGGTAATTGTAGTGATGTACAACCTGCCACAGAAATGCAGGAGGCCAAGAGAAGAATTCGAGGAGAGCAACAGAGCAATGGTAGAGGCCCAGCAACAATACAAAAATGACACAGCATCGAAAGTCAAGTTTGGCCCATTGCTGTTGTATAGCCACATCAGGAGGAAAACAACAGTCAAGGACCAGGTAATCAGGCTGAGGAAGGAAGATGGGGAGTTCACAAGAAACGACCAAGAAGTATGTGAGGAGCTCTACGTGAGATTTAAAGAAGGATTTACAGAGGAGAAAGGAAGGACTCCGTGAAGTCAGAATAGGGAGGTACACGAACAATGGGTTCAACAAGTGCTGGATGAAATACACACAACCAAGGGGGGAGATGAGGAAGCTATGTGAACTTGATATATCAAAGGCAGTGGGGCCGGACAATACCTCTCCATGGGTCCTTAGAGAGGGAGCAGAGATGCTGTGTGTGCCACTAACAAAAATTTTCGACACATCCATTGAAACTGGGCAACTACCTGAGGTATGGAAGACGGCAAATGTAGTCCCAATTTATAAGACAGACAGAGACAGGAGGCATTATACTATAGACCTGTGTCACTGACGTGTACAGTATCCAAAGTCGAAGATAAAATTATCTAGAGAGTGGAACACCTAAAAAGAAATAAGCTTATAAACGACAACCAGCACGGTTTAGGGAAGGAAAATCCTGTCACAATCCTACTGGAGTTTTATGACAAGGAATTGGAAGTAAGACACAAGAGAGAGGGGTGGGTAGATTGCATTTTCTTGGACTGCAAGAAGGACTTCAACATAGTTCCTCACAAGAGGTTAATGCAAAAGCTTGAGGATTGGGCATGCATAACAAGAAAGGCATCAGATCAGAGGATATCTGACAGAGGCAACAACGAGTTATGGTACATGACGAGATGTCAGAGTGGGTGCCTGTGACGAGCGAGGTTCCACAAGGGTCATTCATAGGACCTGTGCTGTTTCTGGTATATGTGAATGACATGACAGAAGGGATAAACTCAGAAGTGTCCCTGATTGCAGATGATGTGAAGTTAATAAGGAGAATTAAATCATATGAGGATCATGCAGGACTACAAATAAACCTAGACAGGTTGCAAGCCTGGTCCAGCGACTGGTTCCTATATAACCCTGCCAAATGCAAAGTCATGAAGCTCAGAGAAGAGCGAAGAAGACCGCAGACAGAGTATAGTCCAGGTGACCAAAGACTGCAAACCTCGCTCATGGATAAAAATCTCGGGGTGAGTATAATACCGAGCACATCTCCTGAAGTGCATATCAACCAGTTAACTGCTGCAGCAAATGGGCGCCCGGCAGTCCTAACAATAGCATTCCAGTTCCAATAACTTAGTAAGGAATTGTTCAAGACTCTGTACACCATATACCTACTCCCCTAACTGTACTCGCCTAACTGTACTCACCTAATTGTGGTTGCAGGGGCCGAGACTCGGCTCCTGGCCCCGCCTCTTCACCGACTGCTACTAGGTCCTCTCTCCCCCCTGCTCCATGAGCTTTATCATACCTCGTCTTAAAACTATGTATAGTTCCTGCCTCCACTACATCACTTGCCAGACTATTCCACTTCCTAACTACTCTATGACTGAAGAAATACTTCCTAACATCCCTTTGACTCATCCGAGTCTTCAGCTTCCAATTGTGACTCCTTGTTTCTCTGTCCCATCCCTGGAACATCCTGTCTCTGTCCACCTTGTCTATTTCATGCAGTATTTTGTATGTCGTTATCATGTCTCCCCTGACCCTCCTGTTCTCCAGTGTTGTCAGACCGATTTCCCTTAACCTTTCTTCATAGGACATTCCCCTTAGTTCTGGAACTAGCCTTGTTGCAAACCTTTGCACTTTCTCTAATTTCTTGACGAATTTGACCAGGTATGGGTTCCAGACTGGTGCTGCGTACTCCAGTATGGGCCTGACGTACACAGTGCATAAAGTCTTGAACGATTCCTTACTGAGGTACCGGAACGCTATTCTCAGGTTTGCCAAGCGCCCATATGCCGCAGCAGTTATCTGGTTAATGTGTGCTGCTGGCGATGTACTCGGTATTATACTCCTAGGTCTTTCTCGTTGAGTGATGTTTGCAGCCTTTGGCCTCCTAGCCTATACTCTATCTGCGGTCTTCTTTGCCCTCCTCCAATCTTCATGACTTTGCATTTGGCGGGGTTAAATTCTAGGAGCCAGTTTCTGGACCACACGTCCAGCCTGTCCAGATCTCTTTGTAGACCTGGCTGGTCCGCGTCTGATTTAATTCTCCTTATTAACTTCACGTCATCTGCAAACAGGGACACTTCTGAGTCTAACCCTTCCGTCATGTTCACATACCAAGAATAGCACTGGTCCCAGGACTGACCCCTGTGAAACCCCGCTCGTCACTGGCGCCCACTGTGATACCTCATCACGGACCATGACTCGCTGTTGCCTCCCTGTTAGGTATTCTCTGATCCATTGCAGTGCCCTTCCTGTTATACGTGCCTGTTCCTCTAGCTTCTGTACTAATCTCTTGTGAGGAACGTCAGGCCCTATTGGAGTATGCAGCACCAGTTTGGAATCCACTCCTGGTCAAGCACGTAAAGAAATTAGAGAAAGTGCAAAGGTTTGCAACAAGACCAATCCCAGAGCCAATGGGATTTTCCTACGAAGAATTGTTAGGGGAAATCGGCCTGGCGACGCTGGAGGAATAGGAAGAGTTAGGGGAGACATGATAACGACATATAAAATACTGCGAGGAATTGAGAAGGTGGACAAAGATAGGATGTTCCAGCCATGGGACACAGTAACAAGAGGTCACAATTGGAAGTTAAAGACTCTGACGAGTCAAAGGGATGTTAGGAAGTATTTCATCAGTCACAGATTTGTCAGGAAGTGGAATAGCCTAGAAAGTGACGTAATGGAGGCAGAAGTCATTCATCGTTTTAAGACGAGGTTTGATAAAGCTCATGGAGCAGGAAGAGAGAGGACTTAGTTACGATCAGTGAAGAGGCGGGGCCAGGAGCTATGAATCGATCCTTGCAACCATCAACAAGTTAGTACAAATACGTGAGTACACTATCACAGTCACACCACCAGTCACACCACCACCACAGTCACACCACCACAGTCACACCACCACCACCAGTCACACCACCACCAGTCACACCACCACCAGTCACACCACCACCAGTCACACCACCACCAGTCACAGTCACACCACCACAGTCACACCACCACCACCAGTCACACCACCACCACCACCAGTCACACCACCACCACCACCACCAGTCACACCACCACCACCAGTCACACCACCACCACCACCCAGTCACACCACCACCACCACCAGTCACACCACCACCACCACCAGTCACACCACCACCACCACCAGTCACACCACCACCACCACCACCAGTCACCACCACCACCACCACCACCACCAGTCACCACCACCACCACCACCAGTCACCACCACCACCAGTTACACCACCACCACCAGTCACACCACCACCACCACCAGTCACACCACCACCACCAGTCACACCACCACCACCAGTCACACCACCACCACCACCACCACCAGTCACACCACCACCACCAGTCACACCACCACCACCAGTCCACCACCACCAGTCACACCACCACCACCACCACCAGTCACCACCACCACCACCACCACCAGTCACACCACCACCACCACCACCACCAGTCACACCACCACCACCACCACCAGTCACACCACCACCACCAGTCACACCACCACCACCAGTCACACCACCACCACCAGTCACACCACCACCACCAGTCACACCACCACCACCAGTCACACCACCACCACCAGTCCACCACCACCAGTCACACCACCACCACCACCAGACACACCACCACCACCACCACCCACACCACCACCACCACCACCAGTCACACCACCACCACCACCACCAGTCACCACCACCACCACCACCACCACCAGTCACACCACCACCACCACCAGTCACACCACCACCACCACCACCAGTCACACCACCACCACCAGTCACACCACCACCACCAGTCACACCACCACCACCAGTCACACCACCACCACCACCAGTCACACCACCACCACCAGTCACACCACCACCACCACCAGTCACACCACCACCACCACCAGTCACCACCACCACCACCACCACCACCACCACCAGTCACACCACCACTACACCACCAGTCACACCACCACCACCAGTCACACACCACCAGTCACACCACCACCACCAGTCACACCACCACCACCAGTCACACCACCACCAGTCACCCACCACCACCAGTCACACCACCACCACCAGTCACACCACCACTACCACCACCAGTCACACCACCACCACCAGTCACACCACCACCACCACCACCACCAGTCACACCACCACCACCAGTCACACCACCACCACCACCACCACCACCACCAGTCACCACCACCACCACCAGTCACCACCACCACCACCAGTCACCACCACCAGTCACCACCAGTCACCACCACCACCAGTCACCACCACCACCACCAGTCACCACCACCACCACCAGTCACCAGCACCACCACCAGTCACCAGCACCACCACCAGCCACCACCACCACCACCAGCCACCACCACCACCAGTCACCACCACCACCCAGTCACCACCACCACCAGCCACCACCACCACCAGTCACCACCACCACCACCACTACCAGTCACCACCAGTCACCACCACCACCACCAGTCACCACCACCACCACCACCACCAGTCACCACCACCACCACCACCAGTCACCACCACCACTACCACCAGCCGCCGCCACCACCACCACCACCAGTCACCACCACCACCAGCAGTCACCACCACCAGTCACCACCACCACCAGCAGTCACCACCACCACCAGCAGTCACCACCACCACCACCACCAGTCACTCCCCCACAATCACTCCCCCACAGTCACTCCCCCACAGTCACTCCCCCACAGTCACTCCCCCACAGTCACTCCCCCACAGTCACTCCCCCACAGTCATTCCACCACAGTCATTCCACCACAGTCATTCCACCACAGTCATTCCACCACAGTCATTCCACCACAGTCATTCCACCACAGTCATTCCACCACAGTCATTCCACCACAGTCATTCCACCACAGTCACACCACCACAATCACAATGGTAAGACCTTAAACACCATTAAGCAAGCATCAACCAACTATACTACGGTTATCCATTAAAGAATCATCGTTTTCTGTTATTTCTGCATAGGAGTATGGATCTCTTGCATAGACCCTAAACTGATATATTAGCTAATTCATGGTACCTCCTGGAAGACAAGAAGAGTTTACCCAGCATATTGATCTTTGAGAGTAATCCACTATTAGTTTTATTTATTTTCAATAAGAGTTCTTTGTTCCTCTTACCCAGGACGCCGCCCCCGGCTGACAATGACAATAATATCAATCTTTTTCTTTATAGAACCTTATGTAATTGATATAGGATAAATTGACATATTGAAATTACTTTATTAAAAGCCCTTGTTATGCAGAACATTTCAGGCAGCATCAGACTTAGCTTGTAACCACTGAACAATTGTGTATTTAGCTTAGAGGAACTGTACTGAAGGGCACCCAAACGAACCATGGCACAAAATCTCCAACTCCTAACAAGGTTGTGAGAGGCAGATGTTCTCGAGGCAGGTGTGTGGGACGCAGGCGTCTGGGAGGCAGGCGTCTGGGAGCCAGATGTCTGAGGCAGGTGTCTGAGAATTACCCTGGAAGAACCAAAATCTCCTTTCCTCGATCGACTTGACCAGCCAGACTTTTTGGCAACAATTGCGATAAGACAAGCTCAAGTCCCCTCAAAGCAGTCATCATGACTCACGAAATCGTCCTCTTCAAGGGGGGCTCCTTGGCGTGGTGAAGAGGCTCTTGGTCTGAGGAATTAGACCTGTCGGTCTACTTCCTCAGACCGAACCTAATTACCCCCCAATCCCCCGTTCCCTATCCCATCCTCCCCATCCTCCCCTTTTTCCTTTCCTCCTCCTCCCCACCCCTCCCTTTTGCCCTTCCTTTTTGGCCTTTTTTTTTTTTTTCCACAGGCACGCTAGTTCCTAGGTAGTGGAAAGGGTACCGGGGTCCATCCCATTCCGTTGAGCTTCTTGGCGGTGGCATAGTTTGCCGTGGAATCTGGATTGCCTGGGGATGTCCCGATCCCTCTCCGGTATCCCGGAGGGTGACTTCGGGTGTCTCTCGGGCGACGGGTGTATCTCTGGAAGCCACCTTTCGGATTCCAGGGGTGGTGGCCGAAGGAGGTATGCTTTGTGGCGGATTTCCGGCCGCCCTCTCTTTTGTCCACCAAGGTAGCTCGGCAGATGTGAGGTTGCTATCCCGGATTGCCGGTTTACTGGCATGATGGGTAGGGTATGGCACGGGTTCCATGCTGCATCTGCGCTACTTGTGGTGCTGAGGTCCTCTTGGGAGCGGAGGGAGATTTCTGGCCCTTTCATTCCTCCTAGGAACTATCCCTCCCCGGTCCCCCCTTTTTTTTCTATTTTTTTTTATTTTTTTATTTTCTTTCTTTTTTTTTTCTTAAAAACAAAAAGAAAGAAGTAACCTAACCATGGCAGCCCTAGTCCATGAACCTGCTACCCCCGGGCCCCTTCTTGATACCGCACCCCGTTCTGACCCCGCCTCGTCTTTGGACCACTCTTCGGACACTCCTCATGCCTCTGTACCTCTTGCCAGTGCTGTTTCCTCACCCGCTTCAGGTACTGAGACCTCGACTGACTCCTTCGATTTATCTGACCTTCACTCTCCTCTGACTATGCTTCCGGCCTCTCCCTCTACGGTGCGGCAATTTTCGAATCGCCGACCCGTTCCACGTTGAGCCAACTCTGGTCCCATGCCTAAACGACAACGACAATTACTTGCTGATGATACTTCTCCACCTTCTCGTTCTTCTCAGAAAAGATCGACACGTCCTTCACTACCTTTCCACGCTCAGTTTCAGACTGCACAATGGACTAAATTCTTCACTTTACGACCGACTTCCTCTACTGCTTATCTTTCTGACCACAGTATTGGCAAGGCACTCCTACACCATGTTGGTAAAGATATTTCTTTTCATGCTCTTAAGAGTGGTATGCGCATCGTCAACGTACAGAATGCTACCCAGGCTCATGAGCTTTCTCGTCTTTCCCATATCGATACTGTTCCTGTAACTATTGAAAAGCATCATTCCCTCAATTCTTGTAGTGGTACCGTCATTCTGCCCCATACCATAGTTCAACAAAATTTCCAGACTTGTGGCACTGACATTCTTGAACAGCTGGAACTCCAAGATCTCCCAATCCTCAAGGTAGACACTTACGTTCTTCCTGCCCGCGGGCGAAGATGATACCCTAGCAATGTGGCTCGTTTAACTTTTGACAGCCGTGAACTCCCATCCTCAGTTTATGTAGCAGGACATCGGTTACAAGTTCGAAAGGTGATCTCTACACTGCAACAGTGTAGAAATTGCTGGCCAATTGGCCATCCAGCGAAATATTGCAGATCTATCACTGAATGCCCAGTCTGTGGTGCCGATGACCATTCTAATACGTCTTGCAATCGACCTCCCTCTTGCCTTAATTGTCATGAGGCTCACCCTTCGTACTCTCGCTGTTGTCAAGTCTACTTAAACGAGCGGAAAATCCGTTACCTCAAAGAGGCAGAAGGTCTCTCTTATGCCATGGCAGTTTCTCATCTCCGCCTCCAAGGGAGACTACCTCGTGTTTCTTATTCCAGTGTTTCAAAACGTCCCCCCACTTCTGGTATCCCATCTTCTGCACCCACCTCTGTGGTTACCTCTCCCTTAGTCACTCCTGTAGCTAATTCTTTTGCTGTCCTCGGCTCAGACGTTCCTACTTCAACGTCTCAGTCTGATCTTGCTTCTTCGTGTTCTCTCTCACAAGCCTCAGTAGCGACGAGATCTTGTATGACACCTCCTCCCAATCGTCCCTCTACTCAAAAGTCAAAAAAAGGTCCGTTAACACCTCCTACCCATCTTCCACCTCCTCATTTTCCCTTCCCTGTCTCTGTAACTGGTTCTCCCCCTCTCACTGGCTCTGTTACAAGTGTAGAGCTTCACCACCACCCTCGTACTGTACCTTCCTACCCTGTTCCCTCCCAAGTTTCTTCCTCTTCTGCCACCTCCCAGGTTTCTGCCTCTTCTGTCCCCCTTCTGTGGCCCGGTGGTCTGGTGGCTAAAGCTCCCGCTTCACACACGGAGGGCCCGGGTTCTATTCCCGGCGGGTGGAAATTCCGACACGTTTCCTTACACCTATTGTCCTGTTCACCTAGCAGCAAATAGGTACCCGGGTGTTAGTCGACTGGTGTGGGTCGCATCCTGGGGGACAAGATTAAGGACCCCAATGGAAATAAGTTAGACAGTCCTCGATGACGCACTGGCTTTCTTGGGTTATCCTGGGTGGCTAACCCTCCGGGGTTAAAAATCCGAACGAAATCTTATCTTATCTTATCCAATATAAGAGGATAAAAAAGGAACACTGCAGCAGGCCTACTGGCCCACGGAAGGCAGGTCCAAGTCACCTCCCGGCTTAAACCAATGATCCACCTAGTCAGGTCAGGTCACATCAACTTAAGGAAGGAGCACGGATCGAACCTATTAGCACAAGCTAGCCAGGTTCAGCTCACACTCATGTATTTATCCAACCTATTTTAAAAACAACACAACGTCTTAGCTTCTATGACGGTACTCGGGAGTTTGTTCTACTCATCCACAACTCCATTAGCAAACCAATGCTTTCCTATTTCCTTCCAAAATCTGAATTTTTCCAACTTAAAACCATTGCTGCAAGTCCTGTCTAGGCTAGATATTTTCAGCACACTATTTACATCCTGTTACGAACCCAGGAAAGGGACAATTGGAGAAGTGGTTGATTGAGCACTTGGGTGCTGCTGCCAGACAACAGTACCCAGTGTGACGTAATCGCATTTTATGTCGAGGCTGGTGAACCAACCTCGTTTAGTTTGTTGATCACAGCTCACCGAGTCTGACGGCCTCATTCAGTGTACTCACAACATAGTGTGTTCTGCACAGCTCTGAGAGTGAAGACTTCGTACATAGTGTGAGTTTAGCACGGCTTCATAGCTTGACTTTGCTGATAACGTCGTCTGCTGATAATGAAAGTTTCCTGCTGGGAACTTGGACTTAGTTTCCTGATGACAGCGACTGGACTTAATCAGCTGGCCCCCACGACGGTGCTAGTGACGGACCCTGCAAATTGTTTTGTGGAAACGTGTTATTACGCGGAGATAAGGGTGTCATGTGGACACGGTAGCGAAATTGTGTAGATTTACACACAGACAAGCTGTATAGCCCTTGTGGCTTAGCGCTTCTTTTTTGATTATAATAATAATAATACACACAGACAAGGGTGTCGTGTGGACACAATTGAGATGTTATATAACGCAGAGACAAGGGTGTCGTGACACTGAGAGAAAAGTGTCGTGTGTAACTGAGTGTTAGAATGGTGTCGTGTCAGTTGTGGCACAGGTGTTTGTGATATTGTAGTAAATTATGTAATGTCAGTAACGGTTAGTCTAGTTTGTGATATTGTGCTTTGTAATGTGATAACTCTAGTTGTGAGAAATGAAACCAAAGAATACACTTGTGCTGTCTTTTATGTTCTTATTTAATAATATACTAGTCAAGATTAAAAATATTGTGTATTTTTGTACTCCCGGACAAATATTCTTATTACAGTTTGGATGATAGACTAAGAATAATATCGTGATTAACAGGCTGGTTGAAGCTTTAGTCATCCAGATTGTAATATTGTAATACATCCCCTTTAATCATTCCTGTTTTCTTTTATACACCTCAATCATATCGCCCCTAATTCTATGCCTTTCTACAGTGCAGTTTCAGGGCCCTTAGTCTATTCTCATAGGGAAGATTTCTGATACATGGTGGATCCATCTCTTTTTCTGTTAGTGTCTTTGTAAATGGTCTATGTCGAACCGAAGAGCCGACGTAAGCTCCTCTCTGTGCGGGTTATTTGTGTATGGCTTCATTTATTGCAAGTACTTTGGTCTCTGTGACAGCCATAATGTCGACAATGTCACTACAAGGGAAGAGTCAGGATGGAGGGTAAACGGTGCCCTTATAAGAGAAAATGGTGTGAGGATACTCTTAATGTTGGGGAAGTAGGGGGTAGGCCTTTAGATCTGCCAACTAGCAGAGGAGCAGTGCACAGGCCTAGAAGAGTTCCTAGGGTCGAGTATTTCCTCCTCCTGCCTCCCTCTCTTCTTTTTCAGTCTCAGTTGCTCACTTTCCAACTCTGCCCTGTCCCAGTTCACAATATATGATGATATAGCTTATCTTTCAGCCTCACTTTGTGTCAAGATCCTCGTTCCAGTTGTGTATATTTGTCCAATAGTTGCTGGTGCAGTCTTCTGCCTCGGTATGCCAGAAGTCATTCTGCATCTTCTGAAAATGCCTCCCAAATTTCACACTAAGCTGTTCAGACTTCCTATTTATTATAGAACTACAAGGTACAACACTGGAGCTTGTAAATGGTCCAAGTCGGACCTAAAAGTCATCATAAACTTCTCTCCCCTATGTGAGGGTTATTTGTTTATTATTCCTGGTGAGCTCACTACGTTCTTTTCTCATCCCGATTACCCGGTCCCTGACTGCTGTTTTGCTCATGATGTTATTGTGTAACTTCTGGATGGATTTGGGTTTTAATGCTGTCATCCTCAAATCATCGTTGCCACTCCTAACTCTTATTTGTTATTTCATCTTCATTTTCATTACTGTGTGTGTGTGTACTCACCTAATTGTACTCGCCTAATTGTGGTTGCAGGGGTCGAGACTCAGCTCCTGGCCCCGCCTCTTCACTGATTGCTACTAGGTCCTCTCTCTGCTTCCTGAGCTTTATCATATTTCTTCTTAAAACTATGTATGGTTCCTGCCTCCACTACTTCACTTGCTAGGCTATTCCACTTCCTGACGACTCTGACTGAAGAAATACTTCCTAACGTCCCTGTGACTCGTCTGAGTCTTCAGCTTCCAGGATGTAAAGTAAAAGGACACAAGTGCAACTAATGTGACATTTATTGTGGCAACGTTTCGCTCTCCAGGAGCTTTATCAAGCTTGATAAAGCTCCTGGAGAGCGAAACGTTGCCACAATAAATGTCACATTAGTTGCACTTGTGTCCTTTTACTTTACATATTGTCGGTAATTCTACCAACTTTATTACAGCTTCCAGGATGTTCCTCTGGAACATCCTGTGTGTGTGTGAGTGAGAGAGAATGTACTCGTCTATTTGTGGCTGCAGAGGTCGATAAATAGCTCCTGTCCCTGCCTCTTCACTGATCGCAACCAGGTCCTCTCTCTCCCTGCTCCGTGAGCTTTATCATACCTCGTCTTAGAACGATGTATGGTTCCTGCCTCCACTACATCACTTGTCAGACTATTCCACATCCTGACAACTCTATATGACTTAAGAAATACTCCCTAGCATCTTTTTGACTCGTTAGTCTTCAACTTTCAACTGTGACCCTTTGTTTCTGTGTCCCAACTCTGTAACATCCTGTCTCCGTCCACCTTTCAATTCCTCACAGTATTCTGTATGTCGTTATCATGTCTCCCCTAACCCTCCTGTCCTCCAGTGTCATTAGGCCGATTTACCTTAAGCTTTCTTCGTAGGACATTCCCCTTAGCTCTAGAACTAGCCTCGTTGTAACCCTTTGTACTCTAGTTTTATGTTGTGCTTGACCAGGTATGGGTTCCAAACTGGTGCTGCATACTCCAATATGTGCCTGACGTACACGGTGTACAGAATCTTGAATGATTCCTTACTGAGGTATCGGAATGATATTCTCAGGTTTGCTAGGTGCCCATATGATTTAGCAGTTATCTGGTTGATGTACGCTTCAGGAGATGTGCTCGATATCATACTCGCCCCAAGATCCTTTTTCTTGAGTGAGGTTTGCAGTGTTTAGTCTTCGTCCGCGGTCATCTTTGCTCTTCCCCGATCTTCACAACTTTGCATTTGGCGGGGTTAAATTCGAGGAGCCAGTTGCTGGACCTAGCTTCCTACCTGTCCAGGTCATTTTGTAGTCCTCCCTAGTCCTTATCCGATTTAATTTCCATTAACTTCACATCTGCAAACACAAACACTTCTGAGTCTACCCTTTCCGTCATATTCTCGTATACCAAAAATAGCTGTTCCTAGGACTGATCCCTGTGGGACCCTGCTCGACACAGGCGCCCAGTGTGATTCCTCGTCACGTACCATGACTCGGTTGCCTCCCTGTCAGGTATTCTCTAATTCACTGCAGTGCCTTTGCTGTTATACGTGCCTGATCCTTTAGCTTTTGCACTAATCTCTTGTGAGGAACTGTTATAATGCCTTCTTGCAATCCATGAAAATGCAGTCTACCCACCCCTCTTACTCTATGACTGAAGAAATACATTCTAACATCCCTGTAACTTATCTGAGCCTTCAATTTCCAATTGTAACTCCTTGTTGCTGTGTCCCATCTCTGGAACATTCTGTCCACCTTGTCAGTTCCTCTCAAAATTTTATATGTACTTATGTCCTCCCGTGTGTGTGTGTGTGTGTGTGTGTGTGTGTGTGTGTGTGTGTGTGTGTGAGTGTGTGTGTCTTTAATGTTCATCATCAACGGATGTAAAATTTTTGAAGACAGATGTGTATTAGAAACTGTGACCTGGTATAAGCGTAACCTATGTTTACATACATTCGGAATAAAACTTAGAAAAATATCTGAAATTCCTGCATATTTGATAAACAGCAGGAGATAGGAGACATTGGGGCAGGATGTGAGAGAGAGAACCAAAAAAATATCAGCCATCATCTGAAAACTATTAGGAGGCGTCACTTCCTGAGTTTCATGTTGATGCAGTATCTTTGAAATTCCGGAATGTTTCATCTCCGAAGATAGATGGCTCTGGAAGCCCCCGAGGTGCTGCAGGGGGCAGTTATCATTTCCAATCAACAGTAGTAGTTGAAGTGTCGCTGATATTAATCAACAAGGTAGATAGTAATCAAGCCTTTCTATACAACCAGGGAAAATAATGGTATATTTTATTTACTACGGGTATTAAATTGAATCCTTTTGCTGGAAATATAACTGATGAAATTCTAACCAAACTTTTACATTGGAGTAGAATTTGTCTATCTGAATATAACGAAAAGATATGTAGCATTGAAATTATGTGCTGTATAGCCCTTGTGGCTTAGCGCTTCTTTTTGATTATAATAATTGAAATTATGTAACATTAAATGAATTTTAAGTGACCTATTTTATGATCAGTATTTGGCTAAAAAAATTTACGAAGTTAAATTTGGCTGGTAGACAGCAACCGCTCAGGGAGGTACTACCGGCTTGCCAAGTGAGTGTAAATGGTAGGATTGGTGTTGTCTTTTTTTTCTCATAAAAATGCACGATTTCAGGCATGTCTTGCTATTTCTACTTACACTTAGGTCACACTACACTTGCATGTACAAGCATATATATATAAACACACCCTTCTGGGTTTTTTCTATTCTTACTAAATCTTGTTCTTGTCTATTTCCTATTTCCATGGGGAACTGGAACAGAATTCTTCCTCCGTAAGCAATGCGTGTCGTAAGAGGAGACTACCATGCCTGGAGCAAGGGGCTAGTTTTTCATTTTAGGCCACCCTGCCTCGGTGGGATATGGCCGTTTTGACGAGATATATGTATATAGGGAGGTACCACCTCTAGAACTGTACTGGGGACCATCATCCTCAGAGAAGACAATAAACGTACCTCAGGGAAAACTCAAGGTTCTCCCCGGAGCTGTTTGAATATTTTCTTCTCCTACCACTCCCTATATTCAAAATTCTATGTGAACTTTATTTATACACAGAATACACTGACTTTTTTAAAAAATGCATTTAAGAATTTGTCTACACCCAGCCCCCAAGCCTGACTGGAAGTGAGGCTTGCAACCACTGTCCTTCATGGGAAAGATTCAATACACACACTAGCATGATCTTTAGGAGGGATTCATATTCCTGGAGTTTCGGACTGCTGAAATAGTCACCGATGCTAGTAGACATTATTTGTTCGTCGCCCCTGTTTGCTCCGTCCCTTTTTTCTTCGCCTACATTTGCTCTTGTCTTCCCTTCAGTTACCACCTTTCTAAGTTCATGTAGCATCTCACTTTTCCCTGCCCCCCTGGGAAGTTCCAGCTGTTCGATTCGGTTCTTTCTCACTCCCTTGCACGAAAGCCCAACTGCCTACGGTAGCTTCCCGCTCTTTTTTCTTGACCACTTCCGCTCTCATTCTCATGCCATCAGTGTACACAGATGGCTCTAAGTTTTCTGATGGCGTCGAATTCGCGGCAGTGTTTCCGGACAGTGTCGTGCGAGGGCATTTACTATCCTCAGCTATCATTTTTACAGCTGAATTGTATGCCATTCTTGCAGCACTTATCTGTATTGCATCTATGCCTGTGTCATCATTTGTGGTTGTCTAAGACTCCCTTAGTGCTTTACAGGCTATACGAAAATTTGATACACCTCACCCCCTAGTTCTCCGTATCCAACTTTGGCTATGCCGCATCTCTACCAAGCATAAAGATATTGTTTTTTGTTGGGTCCCTGGTCATGTTGACGTACAGGGCAATGAAGAGGCATACACTGCTGCGCGGTCAGCAGTACATGACCTACCAGTTTCATATAGAGGTGTTCCATTTACGGACTATTTTGCTGTAATAGCTACCCACCTTCACACCCGTTGGCAACAACGTTGGTCAACTCGACTCGGTAACAAACTTCATTCTATTAAACCGAGTATAGGTTACTGGCCGTCTTCTTGTCATCAGTGTTGAGGTTGGGAGACTACTCTCTCCTGCCTTCGCATTGGCCACACTTGTCTTACTCATGGGTATCTCATGGAGAGGCACCCTGTTCCTCTCTGTGAGAAGTGTGAAGTTCCAGTATCGATTAGCCACATTCTGTTAGACTGCCCCCTCTATCAACGAGCACGCAGAATTTACCTCCAACATTGTCTCCGTTCTATTATCTCTTTACCTTCCCTTTCACCAGTGTCGAGGTTGGGAGACTACTCCCGTCTTCGCATTGGCCATACTCGTCTTACTCATGGATATCTCGTGGAGAGGCGTCTTGCTCCTCTCTCTGAGAATTGCCAAGCTCCATTATCAGTCAGCCACATTCTGTTGGACTGCCCACTTTATCAACGAGCACGCAGAATTTACCTCTGTCGTCGTCTTCGCTCCGCTGCTCTCTCTTTACCTTCCCTTCTCGCTGATGGACCCACCTTTCATCCGGACTCTCTCATTGACTTTTTGACAACAACTGACTTGCTTCACAAATTCTGATACCTTCAGCCCTTTCTACTTCAATCTCTTGCTAACCTCTACCCCCGTACTATCCCCTGCCCCGCTGTTTTCTGTAACCTGCTGATCATCCCTCCTCCCTTCTGCCATCCAATTCCCTTGCTTCCTTCCCTACCCTGCAGCGCTGTATAGCCCTTGTGGCTTAGCGCTTCTTTTTTATTATAATAATAATAATTTACCTTCCCTTCTTGCTGATGAACCCTCCTTTAATCATGACTCTCACTGACTTGTGATGAATGGTTTGAAAAACCGACAAGTTGAAGATTGAGACACTTATGCAGCATATGGGAATCTTTATTCAGGAAACGTTTCGCCACAGTGGCTTCATCAGTCCAATACAAAGAGGAAGGCGTAAGGAGAGGAGGAGTATGAGGACCTACTTCGACTAGTGGATGGTACCACTATGACCCCGCCTCCGCCTGCTTCACCTCACCTCGCTACAGTATATAAGCCACGTCTACGGCCCTATGCTGTACATTCTACAAGATTGATGGACTGAAAACATCGACTCCAGGCTGAGGGACTGATTACCTCATACTCCTCCTCTCCTTACGCCTTCCTCTTTGTATTGGACTGATGAAGCCACTGTGTGGCGAAACGTTTCCTGAATAAAGATTCCCATATGCTGCATAAGTGTCTCAATCTTCAACTCTCACTGACTTCTTGACAACGACTGATTTACTCCACAAACTCTGATGATACCTTTCGCACTCCCCTCAGCCCTTTCTGCCTCAATCTCTTGCTGCCCTCTATCCTTTCACCATCCACTGCCCCGCTGTTCTCCATAACCTATTACTCCTCCATCTCCCTTTTACCACCTGATACCCTCGCTTCCTGCCCTGCAGCACTGTATAGCCCTTGTGGTTTAGCGCTTCTTTTTCATTATAATAATGTTAACCAGTGAGGAATAATGAGAAATCTTACGCTTCCAGATCTCTGTATTTGTTGATATTAGTCTTACAACTGTTTAATCAATGTAACTGATGAATGACTATCAGCATTATTTCCATTAACTGCAGGAAAACTTATGAATATACGTTTTTGATAAAAAATTAACTTTACACAAGATAACATTCTTATTATATGAGGTTCTGTGTTATATTCTGTGTTAATTCCTTCTGTGGCTCATACGTTTGCTTAATGAATTAAAAATAATCGGATTTGATCCAAGCACATATAGCTTCAAATATTTTCCTCGTCAATCCTTTTTCAATTTCACAGCAGCCTCCTTGAAGGGTCAGATCTGTTATAAAGCCAAGTGTGTTAACATGATTTATTGTGAGTCTCGAGACAGCTGTAGTCACTAGTCACTTCGAGAATGCTAACTTCCATGAATACATGTACTACTGATCACTAGTTAATGCTCTCTACTAGTCACAAGGCTTCATTGTGTTACTAGTTCACTATTAACCTAAATGATGTATGAGAACATCAGTCACTTCACTGACTTTCACTAGAAATGGTGCAGATAGACAAGTTTAAGGTTGGCGATATTACCCACAGCTACAACAACTGTGAGCAATAGAACGATGTACAGGATCTGTGTTTTTGATGTGGTATGAAATGGTGGTGTAGCGTCTGTAGTTGGTGGGGATGTGCCCTCTAGGGTGGTAGACGGAAATTCCATTGTTACTAATGTAGATTTCTTTTTAGTTGATTTCGTAGCCTGAATGGATAGATTTCGTGGTATACAGTCACCACTCCAGAAAGCTGTTCCCTTACAAAACACTTCTAAATGTTGCATTGGGTTAAATGAGAAAGGTTTCTCTACTTTCAGCACTTGAAGGTCGTCAACAAACACTTGATACTGACTGCTTCGAATGTCCACTTTCAATTCATTCCATTGTTCATCCACAAGGTCAGTTTTCCCCACAGTGCTAACGACGGGAGTGTCGATCCCTCCTACGCTTCTTACTGTTTTTGCAATGAACTCGAGGCCCTTAAAACCATGAAGAGGATAAATATAGAAGTTGAATGAACTCTTCTGATTCTGAAAAATCGATTTTTTTCCCGAATCAAGTGTGGAATTACTGATACATCCATGATGACAATTATAGACAACTGAAACCATCGAATTCTGCCCAAGGTAGACAGACAATTGGATTGAAGATGCATCAACTTTCGTGGAAATCAAAGATGCTGAATCATATCCAAAGGGAAAAACCGTTATATTGTTTTCTCTAAAATCCACCGCAATGTATGCCCAGGAATTTCTGAAGAAAAAATCTAGAGACCAAGTAGAGCCGGCGAAATTACCAGTGCCACACACTGCTGAGTAGAACTTAATCTCAACTTGGCTTTGCTGAGGCTCCAGACGGAGGCAGGCAAGAAGCTTTTCTTTGTTTACGAAGTGGAGTTCGGCGACCCAAGAGATGTTCGTGGGACTCAGGCCGATCGTGGTGGGAAGTGTAGCCCTGCTAGCGTGCCCTGGAGAATACTCAACACATGGAATAGCTTGAGGCATGTTCTGTGCTGTGCTCGTGGTATAAAAGAACTTCACCATCAGAGCATAAAACAACACCTTCCGTGGACGCAGCATTTCCACAATGTATGTTTATATGAGATAGGAAGAACAACGTAAACCTTTACTACACTGCACCCTGAAGTCGTGTGTTTAATACGTAGGTTTTCCAGAGTGCCCCGACTGCCAGATGCCGCTGTTGGTTCGTGAATGAAACACTAAGAACCCAGTTACGTGTTTCCAAGCTATTCCGGAAGTTTATTTTATTTTTGTGAATGTGTCATACCATCTTTGTTGACAAGTTGCCCAGTAATAATTAAGATTACTTATTATTGTGCCCCTCTCCTTGTCTCCCTGAGTCGCCATCGCCTCGGCTACTGAAGTGTTAACTCAACATTACGGTGATATTCATCTCTACCTTAGATCCAGGAGCTCCACCATTATACCCCCTTACGGGTGGTTCCTTGACGCTGGTGAGGGCCTCTCGTTCTAGGGAACTGGATCTGTGTTCCGGTTCCCTGAATTGAGCCTGAATACCTTCCATCCCCACCCCCACATGCGCTGTATAATCCTACGAGTTTAGCGCTCTCCCATGATTATAATAATTATATAATTCACTATTATGCTATAGCTCGTTATAAAGGAAACATGTATTATCCAGAGGAAGTTGGTGGCGACATTCAGCCCGAGTTGCCAGTGAAGAATTGTTGACTTGAAGACTTTAAGAGGACATTAATGGAAGACATAACTTCGAGGATGTTGCACGCTTTGATCATGGTAACTAGTTACAGGCTTTGATCACGTTAATCTAGCCAGTGTTCCACTCCCTTATCACGTCGACTGTTGTTACACGGCTTGATTATATTAACTGTTGTTTGACTCCATCAGGCTAACTGATGTTGCGCGGCTTTATCATGGTAACTAGATATTTTAAGATATTGAGCATGCTAAGTGTTCTTTGCATGCAATGATAACGTTTTATAGTGTTACGTGCCTCTAATGGTGACTTCTAATGGAAACTTTGGTAATGTTAATCGATGTTGCACTACTTGATTATGCTGAGGATGCATGCGTCTTGATCATGTTGTTGCATGTCTTAGTCGCATTTATAAATGTCATGTTTATAGAAGTTGGAACTAGTAAGTTATAAGTGTATTGATCATGAAAGAAAATATACTTAACAGTGATGCCTCCCACTACCTACCTTATACTGTAATAAGTCTTGGATATCGTGCACAATTTTTTAAAATTTTCTATTTTAACCTTTGCAGGAAGGTATTACTGTATTACGAACACAGGTAGTAGTCTATAGTCCTATAGCAATCAGCAGGTCACAGCAAGGTAAATAAACCAGGGACACTTTTTTTTACGCATGTATCCCATCACCAATATTTATATTATGTACATTATTAAAGTTTAAAAAATATTAGAATAGTGATAGTGAAAACAAGGGCCAGTGAATGCATGAGTGGTCGCGACCAGTGTCTGTGGGAGTCTGCCACCTAGGTGGGGAAGAGTAACATCTCTTTGGCTGGAGTAGTCGGTTTCCACGTGATTGGTGGATTGAAATGGACAATAAGCGTAACAATGAGGCTCCAAAATCTGGTAAACTCTGAATATCCTTTTCACTGTTAGGGCATGCCACGTGCCTGTGTGATGAACGTTGACTGATAATGTAACTTACTCGCCGCACACTTCATCAGGATCGTCATAGACTTGGCATCCTTTGTTTTGAAGGTTCTTATTATACATTCTAACATTGTTTTCATAAATGTAATTGAAATGTGATCTTTGAGAGTGAGACTCAGACATTATCACACCCAAGTCCTTCACACTAGTTTTCCGCTCTGTTGGTGGTTGTAATTTGTGTATACTCCAATACAGCTTATATTTCTTCAAGTTTTCCATAGCGGAGTAATTGATATGATTTTAATATTGGAAGGATTGGTTTATATCCGCTTGGTGATTTGCAGTGTCCTTAATGGACGACACTCGTACAAATTCTAGGGTGGTCAGGAAAGATAAACAGTGCTATGGTTTACAGCTCAACGTCTGATAAGTGGTTAAGGAAAAGGGAGCGAGTATTGTACCTCGTGGTACTACAAAGGAAGATAGCTCAATACAGCACTAAGTAACCTCAGTGAGAAATATTTTGAAGGAAAACATTCGAGAAATATTTTACCTATCAGAATCAGATGTTACATATATGTGGATGACAATTTATGTTTTTTTACCAAATAAAACACAAAACTAACATTCATTTATTGTATAGCTTGGTCCAGCCAATTAAGTTTGCTTACGTATGAGTCAAAATATTCATATATACACACACATTCAGACTATGAAGATAGAACTAAGAGGAGAGTATATCATACGTTGTTCCTGAGAACACTGACAATATATAGTTAGGAATTTTTTTTCAGAAGATCCTAATAACATCACTGGTATTGTATCTGCATTAAGATACCAATTGTATTTGCATGAGAAAACATTATTTTAATCAATAATCACGATTAACAAGACAAAGTTGGTACAATTCTTAAGAATATTCGATATTTCTTTATGAAGAAAATCTCACCCTATTACGTACACCTAGGCGCTGCTGCTTTACTTTCAGGGCTGTATAATCCTACGGGTTTAGCGCTTTCCCATGATTATAATAATAATTTACTTTCAGGTTTCTGCTTACCATAATCTCCAAGTACTTTTCGCATTCTGTACAGCTAGGTTCTACATTATTTACTTTTTTAAGCGCTGGGGTTTTGGACATTCCCCAGCTTCAGAACTCTGCATATGCCTACACTGAACTACATCTACCACGACATTAGTTGGTCTAAATCCTCCTTAACCTCAGCCACATCTTCCCCTGAATCAATTATCCTACTTCGTGTCATCAGAGAATTTGTTCATATCACTAGTAATTCCCTCGTCAAGGTCATTGTTATATATTATAAATAACGAAAACCTACAACTGATCCCTGTGGAACGCCACTTGTTACAGATTCCCACCAGATTCTCCCCCATTTATGCGCACACTACAGCGCTGTATAGCCCTTGTGGCTTAGCGCTTTTTTTTTATTGTAATAATATGCGCACTCTGCTTCCTGTTGGTGAGCCATGACTCAATCCAGGACAGCACTTTTCCCCAAATGCCATGAGCTGCCAGTTTATCCGTCTCATGTGTGGTACTTTATCAAAAGCCTTACTAAAATCCAAATAACCAATATCGAATTCTTTATCGTCATCAATGGCCATACTCGTCTTACTCATGGATATCTCATGGAGAGGCGCCCTGCTCCTCTCTGTGAGAATTGCCAAGCTCCATTATCAGTCGGCCACATTCTGTTGGACTGCCCACTTTATCAACGAGCACGCAGAATTTACCTCCGTCGTCATCTTCGCTCCGCTGCTCTCTCTTTACCTTCCCTTCTCGCTGATGGACCCACCTTTCATCCGGACTCTCTCATTGACTTTTTGACAACAACTGACTGACTTCACAAATTCTGATACCTTCAGCCCTTTCTACTTCAATCTCTTGCTACCCTCTACCCCCGCACTATCCCCTGCCCCGCTGTTTTCTGTAACCTACTGATCATCCCTTCTACCATCCAATACCCTCGCTTCCTTCCCTACCCTGCAGCGCTGTATAGCCCTTGTGGCTTAGCGCTTCTTTTTGATTATAATAATAATAATATCGTCATCAACAGCCTCAAAGTGACAGTGAATCCATGCTATCATTAATCAAATTATGCTTATCAAAAGGACTTATAAAATCAACAATAATTAACTCCAGTAATTTGCCTACAGCTGAGGTCAGGCTTATTTGACGGTAATGACTTTTCTTACGCTTTAAAAATAGGAGTTACATTAGCCATCTTCCACATATTAGACAACACCTGTTTGAAGAGAGATGTTAATATATATAAAACAAAAACGTAAAATTGATCCCTGTGGAACGCCACTTGTTACAGATCCCCACTCGATGGTTCACAAAGTTCAATTTTACACTTCTTAAGAACCTTTGAGAAAAAGTTCATCAAGGCAAAGGGATATATTTTGTTTCAGTCGGTCTGCCTGTTTGATAACCATATTCCTGGTGACTGTGATATTACACAATTTATCTTTAGGCCCATTATAAAAAAAACAATAACTGAGATAATGTTAGTCTCTTTGTGTGAAAACCGACAGGAAATTGTTTATGAAAAATCGAGCATATTTAATTCTCTTTGTCAGTAAGATTCCCAGAGCTATTTTTAGAGGGACATATCATTTCTCTAACTTTTGTACTAAACATCTTAAAAAAAAAAATTGAGTTTTCCAATCCCTAGCAATTTTAATTTCACAGTCCCATTTAGCTTTTCTAATCCCCTTCTTAGCCTACCTCTTAATGTGAATATAGTGATTCATATTATTATTATTATAATCAAGGGGGAAGCGCTAAACCCGGAGGATTATACAGCGCCTGGGGGGGGGGGATGTGGAAGGCATTCAGGCTTAATTCGGGGAACTGGAGCTCAGATCCAATTCCCTAAATCAAGAGCCCCTCACCAACATCAAGGAACCTTCCTTGAGGGGTAGTGATTCATAAGATGACCCTCACCTCTTTTGATGTATCTATTAATTCCTTTCTTTTTCCTTACAAGATGTTTGAGTCTATTATTCATCCATTTTGGATCATTTCTATTCGATCTTATTTCTGTATATGGGATAAATGTTTTTCTGGGGCAGCATGTCCCCTCAAGGAAGGTTCCTTGATGTTGGTGAGGGGCTCTTGATTTAGGGAATTGGATCTGTGCTCCAGTTCCCCGAATTAAGCCTGAATGCCTTCCACATCCCCTCCCCAGGAACTGTATAATCCTCCGGGTTTAGCGCTTCCCCCTTGATTATAATAATGGGGCAGCATGTATAGTGTTTAGAAAACTCTCACATTGATAGCTTTCCTCGTTACCCCAGTCCACAGATAAGTGTTCTCTAAGCCATTGTAATCTGCTAAACGAAAATCTGGGACCGTTACTGAGTTTTCCCTACTATCATACTCCCTTCAGTGCTAAAGGAAATTGATTTGTGGTCGCTTGTGCCGAGTTCCTCTGTAATTTCTATATTATTAACAAGGGCTTCATTGTTTGCTAGAACCAAGTCAAGCAAGTTATTTCTCCTTGTAGAGTCTGTAACAAACTGCTTTAAAAAAACTCCTGACCTGCCTCTAAGAAATCGTTACACTCTAAATTCCCAGTCAAGAAATTCCGATCAATATGACTAAAGTTAGTCTCCTAGAATTACTACGTTATCGTGCCTTGTGGCCTTATCACTTTTCTCTCAAAGTAGTCTCGTCTCTGACACATTCTGTCCCACTCCACCTTATCAATTCTACTGAGTAATTTGTTCGTTATCATATCATTCTCTAGTTCACCTTTCGTCTAGTTTCATCATGTCGTCAGGCGTGTAGTATGTGTGTACTCGCCTAGTTGTGGTTGCAGGGGTCTTCCTTGCTCTCTATCCAAGTTTCGGGGACGGTGTATCACCCCTAAAGTATTTTTTTAATGCCTTTCTGAAAATTCTATCCAGACAGACTACGACTATTTTCATAATATAAATTTAGGAACCTTCCTTACTCTTTTCCTTTCCTGCTCGTTTTTGTTCCTCCACTATCCCTGTTACTGTTCTTATCACCTAGTAACACTGGCTTTCCAATATCCATCAATAACTCATTTTCCCTGTAACTGGTTTCCCTAAAACCCTCACTATCGCTACTCTGAGAATTCTTTGCTTTCCATAAAAAGCCCATACCACTATTTCGAGTTTAAAGCCCCAATAGCTCCCTTTACTGCACTGGCCAGTGTCCCCACCCCAGACCTAGATAAGTGAACCCCATCCCTGGTATACATGTCATTTCTTAGTGTTTGTCCAGCCAGCAATTGACACCAATTGCCCTGGACAACCATTCATTTCCAACTCCTCTCCTCGCCAAAATGCCACATAACAGGGCTCCGACCCTTCTTCCCAATTATCTCTATTACTGACCTATACCTGCTAATCAGAACGTCTAGTGAAGGCAATGAAATGGGTTTTGCCCTAGAAAATGTAAATCCATGAGAAGTCGCCCAATGGGAGTATATTGGTGTAATTCTTGCTAGTTCGAATGATGACGGGAAAGTGTTGGTTTCTAGTGATTTGTTAACGAGTAATACAGTGGTGAGTGAAAGGATTTGAGTCGCTCGTTTAAACAGCAGTGGTGGTACTTGGGTTACATTTCCTGATTTGTTTTTTTTAGAGTGTTAATAATCATAGAAATCTCAAGGGGCTCTGTTGGTGTAAGAGAGAGGGATGTTGGGAAGTTAGTACAATATTACTGTGTTCGGTTTGTGGTGCCCAGGATCTGAGAGTGTGTTATCCAGGTCTTTTTATGTCCCCTCTCATTTCAATGAATCTATTACAATAGTATAGTTGCATAGACTTTGATTAATTTGGTGAGATCTGACGTATTGTGTTTGATAAATTGTTAAGTTATTAAGCCCCTTCTGTATATTAATGTTTCGTATTGATGAACCTTAGGATGGTGTTAGTAAGCTATGAGCAACTTAGTCTTTTATTGGTGATCTGTTTAGGTTTTATAGGACAATGTTTGCTATATAGTTTTTCAATTTTATTTAGAAAAATATCCATTCATCGATACCAGCGGCATTGGAAGATTCTGTAGGCCAGTCTACTGAGCCTAGTTCTACAGTTTAAATACCTTCTTTTTATACAGTTTATAATATACAATATAGTATGTAACAGCCTGGTTGATCAGGATCTGATCCACCAGGAGGCCTGGTCACAGACCGGGCCGCTGGGGCGTTGACCCCCGGAACTCTCTCCAGGTATACAGCGCCACCCCACCTCCTTTCCCGTTACTTCTATCAACGTAGAATAACATAATACCCCGAATGTAACTTTTTCATAATAAACCAGGTGTCAGTTATGGGAAATTCGCCAACTAAACCCGAATGTAACTTTTTCATAATAAACCAGGTGTCAGTTATGGGAAATTCGCCAACTAAACCCGTCCATCTTTTTTTTAGCATTACGAGAACTATACTTCCACTTCCAACACTATAGTACCATCACCTTCACAATACTACCATCACCAACAATTCTGTACTACTAACATCAACGCCATACTATCACCATCAACACTACTACCACTACCAACAACACTATACTACCACCAACAACACAGCACTACCATCACCACTAATCTACCACCATAAAAAAAAAAAAAATCTGCCACCATCAATACGACAGTAAATCCAATGACAATATAATACTATGATCAACACTTCTACCACCATCATCACAATACGAGCACCACTACCACCATCAACACTATACTACCACCATCAACACCATACTACAACCATCAACACTTTCAACACCATAGTACCACCGTCAACAACACTACACTTGCACTACCATGATTAATACTCTTGCCACAACCATTATACTAACACATGCAACAGCATGCTACCACCATCAACACTATACTATTAACATCAACACTAACACCATCACTGTACTAAGACTATCAACACTATATTACCCCCGCCAACACAACACTACCACCCACAGGACTATACTACAACCATCAACACTATACTACCACGATCAAAGCTATGCTACCACCTTCAGCACTGTGATCCCACCACCAACTCCATACTTTCACCATCAACACCATACTATGTCCAACAACACTATACTGTCACCATAACACTGTACTATTACCATCAACACCATAATACCACCATCAACAATGTACTACCACCGTTAACACTATACTACCACCATCAACACTATGCTACCACTATCATTACTATACAACCACTAAGATTATTATACTAACTCATCCAGCACAATACTATCACCATCAACAATATAGTACCACCATCAACACTATACTACCACCATTATCACAATGGTACCACCAAATCTATACTACCATTTTCATCACAATATACTATCACTATTAAAAGTATACTACCACCAACAACACTATACTACCACCATCAACACTATAATACCACGATCTTCACTATTCTACTACCATCAGCACAATACTACCACCATTAACACTATACTACCCCCACCAACACTTTACTAGTACCACCAACGCTATATTGTCACCATCAACTATATAATACCACCAACTTTATACTACCAGCATCAACACTATACTTTCACCATTAATATACAGCTATCGGCACTATACTACCACCACCATCACTGTACTCTCATCATTAACACTATACTACCACTACTAACATCAACACTATACTTCCACCATGATTATACTACCACCATCAACACTATATTTACGACAACACTATACTACCACCATAAAGACTACTGCCACCATCAACGCTATTCTACTACCATCAACATTATGATACCGCCACTACACTATACTGTTACTATAAACACTATACTGTCATTAGCAATATAAAACCATCAGCACTACTGTATCACCATCAACACTATAGTACCACCATCAAAGCTATGCTACCACCATCAACATTAATCCATGTCCAACACTATACTACCACCAATCACCACTATACTAACACCATCAACACTATACTTCCAGTATACGACCACCATCAACTCTATACTATGATTTTCAACATAATCCTGCCACAATCTTCACAATACTACCACCATCAACACTACACTACCACCATCAGCCATGTGATACCATGACACTATACTAACACCACTACTTTTTTTTTTTTATTCGCCGGTATTCTCCCGGCCCGGGTCTTTTCCAAGTAGTGGTGACCCGGCCTTGGCTCCCTCTCTGGGGAGTGTCTCGAGACTTAAGTCTCCCATGGGAGGAGGTACAAGTACCCCCTCATCTTTGGGACCAACTGTCCCCAGGCCTAGCCATATTCCCCGCCCTCACGGGGCTCGTAGGGAGAAGCTAGGCCTCTGGTCTGCCATCTGCCCCGCCCCAAAGGGGCTCGTGGGGATGGCAGTCTACCTATTATCACTACTACCTTCAACTATACTATCATCATCACTATGCTACCATCATCAGCACTATACTCCCACCATCATTACTACCACCATCATCACTATGCTACCATCATCATGTTTCCACCATGAACACCATATTACCACCATCAACAGTATGCTACCACCATTAACAATATTCGTCCCCTATAAACACTATTCTACCACTATTACTAGTCTACTACTTCCGTTATCACTATATTTCCACCAACAATCTATTTTATTTTACTACTTTGAGAAAGAAGAATTATTTTTTATCTCAAGTGCTCCGAAGTAGAAAGAATTATAAAATTGTTGTAGTATGAAAGGTATTAAGAGGAAAGTCCCTGACACAGGTTTGGTGGAAGACCAACCCTAGAAAAGGAAAACGGGTGCGAAAAAGAACGGTAATTCGAAGCAAAGTGATGGTAAAATTGAGGAATTACCATCTAAATCAAATGTTAAGAGGAAAGTCCCTGACACAGGTTTGGTTGAAGAACAACCCCCAAAAAGGAAAAGAGTTGCAAAAAAGTAGGGTAATTCGAAGCGAAGTCATTGTGGAACCGAGGATTTACCATCTAACTCAAGTGTTGACACAAAGTAAGATGACCACCAACCCCAGACGAAGAAAAGAAGGGGTGCAAAAAAATGTGGTAATTCGAAGCAAAGTGATGGTTAGATTGAGGAATTACCATCTAACTCAAGTGCTAAGGAGAAAGGCAGTGGCACAGAGAAAGATGTCCACCAACCCCAGACAAAGAAGAGGAGGGGTGCAAAAAAAAGTGGTAATTCGAAGCAAAGTGATGGTAAAATTGAGGACTTACCATCTAACTCAAGTGTTAAGAGGAAAGTCACTGACACAGACGAGGTTGACCACCATCCCCGGAAAAAGAAAATACAGGAAGAAAAAACTGTCACTGAAGGCAGTGAGAATTGTAACCGTGAAAGTAAAACTGAGGAAATACCATCTAACTCAAACGACTTAGAATGGAGAGATATCATCGAGGAGTTTGCCATA
Organism: Cherax quadricarinatus; assembly: GCF_038502225.1. Taxonomy (NCBI): domain Eukaryota; kingdom Metazoa; phylum Arthropoda; class Malacostraca; order Decapoda; family Parastacidae; genus Cherax; species Cherax quadricarinatus. The sequence goes on along the minus strand of NC_091353.1, from coordinate 629,105 downwards.
CAAAATGGTATAATGGTTCTTAGTAAGAGTCAGGTACGCACAATGTTTAAAGAGGCAAATATTTGTGCTCTTAATGACAGGACATGCTGGAGAGTGAAGAGCGATGTTGGTGATTTAGTCGTGAAAAAATTCCTAGGTAAAACCAAATACCTAGACTTATATAATGAAGTTAGGGCTTTATCTAGAGTTTAAGGAGTTCCTCACCTTTAACAGATTTATGCTGTTAGCCCAGAAGCCAAGCTTCTAATTTCATACTATGCCGGAAAACATTTATGGGAGTATACACAAGGTATACAGGGCAAGACTTATCTTCAATTCCTGGATAGTGCTGCTGCTTGCCTCCAGAGCTTACTTTCCTTAAAGATGGCGCACAATAATTTCATAGGTGAAAACATCTGTGTTAGGAAAACTCCCAAGGAAATTAAATGCGTTTTGATCGATTTTACCTTGGCGACAAACCTGTGTTCCACGCCACTATACACGAAACCAAAAATAGTTAAACATGAACTGAACTGGGTGGCACCAGAAGTTCTTTAAGGCAAACCAAGCACCAGTACAACCGATATTTTCAGTTTCTCAAAATTGTTTTACATGTTTGCTTCCTGTAACTGTATTAAATTACCGAAAGTGATCTCAAGATGGTTAACTAAAGCTATGCATTTAAAGCCTATGAAGCGGCCAACACTCACTAAGTTGAGAGATATTATTAAAACTTTCCACGATTGATTACAGTGATGTGTAAGATAGTAAGCGCTGAGTACCAGTCGAGAGATGATGCGTAGGATGAGGTAATGGTGCGTAGGATAGACAGATGAAGAATTAGACACAATGTCCTTGCATTGATAGTCACTGGATGGCGAAACATCTACAAATAAATATACCCCGATGTTGAACATGTATCTAATTCTTCATCTGATCGGTATTAAATGCTATATATGAGTGAACATACACATTCATTTGTCTCTCGTGATCCACAAGTCAGACAGCTATAGGGGTCTATTTGCTTATCCCTCTTACGTGTGCTGGGAGGCAGGTGAACAGTCTTTGACCCCTAATGCTTATTGTATAAAGCACAGCTCGTCCTCACCGAACATGATCTTAGACGCCGACGATGTCTGGAGGCATCTCTAATCACCGCCACCGACACCTGGAGGTTACCTGGAGGTTATTCCGGGGATCAACGCCCCCGCGGCTCGGTCCATGACCAGGCCTCCCGATGGATCAGGGCCTGATCAACTAGGCTGTTACTGCTGGCCGCACGCAGTCCAACGTACGAGCCACAGCCCGGCTGATCCGGCACTGACTTTAGGTATCTGTCCAGCTCTCTTGAAGGCAGCCAGGGGTTTATTGGCAATTCCCCTAATGCTTGATGGGAGGCTGTTAAACAGTTTTGGGCCCCGGACACTTATGGTGTTTTCCCTTAGTGTACCAATGGCGCCCCTACTTTTTATTGGGGGTATTTTGCATCGCCTGCCCAGTCTTTTACTTTCGTAGGGAGTGATTTCTGTGTGCAGATTTGGGACCATTCCTTCCAAGATTTTCCAAGTGTAGATTATGATATATCTCTCCCTCCTGCGTTCCAACGAGTACAAGTCAAGTGCTTCCAAGCGTTCCCAGTAGTTAAGGTGCTTGACAGAACTTATACGTGCAGTAAAGGATCTCTGTACACTCTCTAGATCTGCGATTTCACCTGCTTTGAATGGAGATGTTAATGTACAGCAGTATTCCAGCCTAGAGAGAACAAGTGATTTGAAAAGGATCATCATGGGCTTGGCATCTCTCGTTTTGAAAGTTCTCATTATCCATCCTATCATTTTCTTTGCACGTGCGATCGTGGCACTGTTGTGATCCTTGAAAGTGAGATCCTCAGACATTACTACTCCCAGGTCCCTTACATTATTTTTCCGCTCTATTGTATGGCCGGAGTCAGTAGTATACTCTGTTCTAGTTATTATCTCCTCCAGTTTTCCATAACGGAGTAGTTGGAATTTGTCCTCATTGAACATCATATTGTTTACCGTTGCCCACTGGAAAACTTTGTTTATAAGCATACATGATTCTCGGCCAGGCAAACCACCTAACATCTCAGGCATCACCTGATCCCGTTGTCTACCTGTCCTTATCACAATACGGTATTCTTCAGGTCACCATGTCATTCGCATCTCAATCTCCGCCTATATATACTGTCTTTTTAACCTCTCTTTACATCTTTACGGAGAAGGGATTACCCACGAGAATTTCACGCTTACTATTCTCCATAGACCAGGGATGGGTAAACTGCGGCACCGCTTCATGGCCTGGAACTGGATGTGATTCTTAATGGATTTGTATGCATTAACAAGTGATACTGGAGATGCACTTAATGTGGAGTTTTGTTGATATTAAAAAATATTTAATTTAGTTTTTCCCGCTTCCAAGGAAGGTTCCTTGATGTTGGTGAGGGGCTCTTGATTTAGGGAATTGGATCTGTGCTCCAGTTCCCCGAATTAAGCCTGAATGCCTTCCACATCCCCCCAGGCGCTGTATAATCCTCTGGGTTTAGCGCTTCCCCCTTGATTATAATAATAATAATCCCGCTTCCAAGGTCTATTTCAACATTCAATTTTTCGAAAAGTAGCTGAAAAAAATTGTTGAAGGAAGGTAGACGACATGTAGCACCTCCAGAGAAAGTGTTCCTCATGGTGTTCACTGAGGAATAATGAAAAATCTTATACTTACTGATCTTTGTATTTGTTGACTATAGTCAGCATTATAACTGTACTGCAATTGTTGAATAACTATCAGAGTTATGGCTGTCAACTGCAGGGAAACTTATTAATGTGCAGTAATGAAAAAAAACAAAGTCCGAAATACATATACAAAAATGGCAATTAAGTTACAAAAAAAAAAAAAAAACATTCTTGACATTATAAAAAGCTTTGTATTATATTGAGTGAGAAGCTCGGGCATCCTATGGCTAACAGGTTGCTTAATAAATAAGATGAAATCAGATGTGATCCAAGGACCTGTATCTTAAAATACGTGCATCAACAACTGTATTAATTTCACTTTGCCCTCCTTCAAGAATCAAGTCTCTGTTATAAAGTGTCTTACAAGATTTACTGTGATAGTTTTGAGGCAGAGTTGTAGTCACTTTGATAATAGTTCACTTGAGTTAGAGCATCACCTCACTTAGTTACATTAGAAATGTTGCAGGCAAGTTTAAGGTTGGCGAAATTACCCACAACTGCAACAATTGTCAATACTAGAACGACGTACAGGAAGTGTTTTTTAGGTGTGGTATGAGTTGGTGGTGTAGTGTCTGTAGTTGATGGTGGGGATGTGCCCTCTAGGGTGGTAGACGGAAGTTCCGTTGTTACTAATGCTGATTTCTTTTTAGTTGATTTCGTAGCCTGAATGGGTAGAATTCCTGGTATACAATTATGGCACCAGAAAGCCCCTCCCGTAGTAATCACTTCCAAATTTTGCAGCAGGCGCCATTTGAAAGGTTCGTCTACTTTTAGCACTAGACTGTCGTCAACAAACACTTGATACTGTGCACTTTGAATGTCCACTTTTAAAGTGTTCCATTGTTCACGCACAAGGTCAGTATTTTGCACAGTGCGTGTGAAAGTCTTGAGCATTCCTCCCAGGCTGCTGGCTGCTTCTGCAATGAACTCGAGGCCCTTAAAACCCTGGCGAGGATAAATGAAGAAGGTGAACGATGTCTTCTGATTCTGTAAAATTGATTGGCTTATCGAGTCGACCGTGGAATAATAGATACATTTTTGTTGACAATCATAGACTACTGAAGCCATCGAATTTTGCCCAAGGTAGACAGACAAATCAATCGAAGATGCATCAACTTTCGTAGAAATTAAAAATGTTGATTCATATCCAGAAAGAAAAAGCGTTATATTGTTTTCTGTAAAATCTACCGTCATGTATGCCCAGGATTGTCTGAAGAAAGAATTTAGAGGCCAAATAGAGCCGGCGAAATTACCTGTGCCACACTCTGCTGAGTAGATTTGTAAGTCAACTTGGCTTTGCCGAGGCTCCAGGCGGAGGCAGGCAAGTAACTTTTCATGGTTTTCGAAGTGGAGTTCGGCGACCCAAGTGATACTGGTGGGTTTCAGGCGGATCGTAGTAGGAAGTGTAGCCCTGCTGGCACTGTCTGGCCGTGTTGGGGAATACACAACACATGGAATAGCTTGAGGCATGATTTGTGTTATGCTCATGGCACAGAACTTCACCATCAGAAAATACAACACTACAGCCCAGGGAGACAACATATTCAAAATGTGTTTTTGTGTGAGACAGAAACAGCAACGGAGAACTTCACTACACTGCAGACTGAAGCCGTCTGTTTGACTCGTAGGATTTCCAGATTGCCCCGACTGCTAAATACCGCTATTGGACCGTGTATTATGACCGAAACACTAAGGACTCAATTACGTGTTTCGAAGCTATTCCGAAAGTTTTTATTATTTTCGTGAACCAGTTAGACCATCTTTAATGACAATCATTGCCCAATCATTGTTCAGTCAGTTTACCTTATATTGTGCCCCGCTCCTTGTTTCTCTCTCAGTCGCCATCTCCTCGATGGCTTATGCGTTAACATAACGTTATGTCGACAGTCATCTCCACTTTAGATCCTGGGGATCCACCATTATGATAAAGTTCGTTATATAAGAAAAGTATTACCCAGGGGAAAGTTGTGGTGACACTCGACCCGAGTTGTTGAGTTGCCAGTGAAGATGTGTTGACATGACTTATAGAGGAGATTAATGCAAGACATGAGACATGGCCATGCATTACTTGCTCGCTTTAATTATGCTCTTTATAACTGCCTTATGATAACTGTTATTATAAGCCTTAGTCAAGCTAGGTGTTGTTACATGCCATGATCACGCTAACCTAGCCGGCGTTTCTCGTTGATCATGTTAACTGTTGTTACACGTCTCGATCATGCTAACTAGTGTTTCAGACTTGATCACGCTGATAACCCAGGATAACCCAAGAAAGTCTGTGCGTTATCGAGGACTAACTTATTTCCATTGTGGTCCTCAATCTTGTCCCCAGGATGCCACCCACACCAGTCGACTAACACCCAGGTACCTATTTTGCTGCTAAGTGAATAGGACAACAGGTGTAAGGAAACGCAACGCATTGAAATATTTCTACCCCACCGGGAATCGAACCCGGGCCCTCCGTGTGCGAATCGAGAGCTTTGCCAGCCAGGACATCTATCACGCTAGCTGCTAAAGCAAATTTTGTAATGTTACCGATGTTGCAATCCTTGATCATACTAACTGTTGGTGCACACGAGTGTGTTGATCTTGTTAAGTGCTGTCGAATAGTCGCATTAATAACTGTCACGTTATGACTGTATTGGTCATGAAAAAGTAAAAAAAAAAATACTGAACAGAAATGTTCGTCACTTAACGAGTCCTGGGGACAATTTATGTACGATTTTAAGTACAATTTTCCATTGTAACCTTGCCATCAAGGTACCCCGGACTACATTGTAACCTTGTCATCAAGGTACTCCGGACTACATTGTAACCTTGTCATCAAGGTACTCCGGACTACATTGTAACCTTGTCATCAAGGTACTCCGGACTACATTGTAACCTTGTCATCAAGGTACTCCGGACTACATTGTAACCTTGTCATCAAGGTACTCCGGACTACATTGTAACCTTGCCATCAAGGTACTCCGGACTACATTGTAACCTTGCCATCAAGGTACTCCGGACTACATTGTAACCTTGCCATCAAGGTACTCCGGACTACATTGTAACCTTGCCATCAAGGTACTCCGGACTACATTGTAACCTTGTCATCAAGGTACTCCAGACTACATTTTTACATTGTTCGCGGAAATGACATCAGAAATACAATTCTCTTAACTCTCTTCTCTAGGTTTTAATAATAGTGTATATATGAACAACCTCCTTTAAAAAATTTGACTTCAACTATCAAAACGTAATTTTCTGTAATTCTTCCTTCAATAAGTAACAGTTAAACATTTTTGGTAAACCATTTTTTTTTTGGTAAACCATCATTTTTTTTGGTAAACCATTTTTTTTGGTAAACCATTTTTTTGGTAAACCATCATTTTTTTTTGGTAAACCATTTTTTTTGGTAAACCATTTTTTTTGGTAAACCATCATTTTTTTTGGTAAACCATCATTTTTTTGGGTAAACCATCATTTTTTTTGGCAAACCATTTTTTTTGGTAAACCATCATTTTTTTGATAAACCATCATTTTTTTGATAAACCATCATTATTTTGATAAACCATCATTTTTTTGATAAACCATCATTTTTTTGATAAACCATCATTTTTTTGATAAACCATCATTTTTTTGATAAACCATCATTTTTTTGATAAACCATCATTTTTTTGGGTAAACCATCATTTTTTTGGGTAAACCATCATTTTTTTGGGTAAACCATCATTTTTTTGGGTAAACCATCATTTTTTTGGGTAAACTATTACAGTTTTTAGTCTAACATAGTAGTGCACTTGTAATTTAAATTGCTAGTTCACATATAAATAAAAACAAAGATTTAATTTAGATACTTTAATAAATGGTTATAAATGACCATTTATTGAGATCAGTGTTTGTGTATATTTCGCCTGTTCTTGCGAATTTCTTGCATTGTTAAAAATCTCTAGTAAGGCTGATGCATGCAGGGGATGAGATGAAAAGCTGTAAGCCTTCTCCCTGAAAGCTGGCTGCCTTGGATCAACGTGTAGCGCAAGCTGGACGCCAAGGTATTGTCCAGTGTAGGTAGATTGGTATAGCACTGCGTACCTTGTTCTAAGGTTCGTAGGTTTGAGTCTCCTTCAGCCAGAGATCAGTGTTATATATATATATATATATATATATATATATATATATATATATATATATATATATATATATATATGCAATAAGATCACAGTAAACAGGTGATTTCAGAATATGCAAAACAACCACTCTGAAAGAATAGAGAAATTCCAAGCGCTTTCGTGACTACTCACATTATCAAGGAACTATGAAAGTAAAGCATCCAAGGAAGGTATATAAGGGGTCTGGCCAACACCTCACTATCCCGTTGTGGGATCTGATAGTGAGGAGTTGGCCAGACCCCTTATATACCTTCCTTGGATGCTTTACTTTCATAGTTCCTTGATAATGTGAGTAGTCATGAAAGCGCTTGGAATTTCTCTATTCTTTCAGAGTGGTTGTTTTGCATATATATATATATATATGTATGTCAGACTATGAAGACAGAACTCAGAGAAGAGTATTTCTTATGTTTCTGAAATTCTGACAGTACAGAATTTTCGAAAAAAAAAAAAAAAATCTTTGATATTTAACTTTATTAAGATGCCAAAGTAATTTTCAGCAATAATCACGTTTTATCAGACGATAAAAGTTCTTACGATCTTTAAAAATATTCAGTATTTCCTCATTAACAAAATTTCACCCTATTACTTAAAGAAATTAAGATTTTAATAAGTCATGGGAAAAGAGCTGTGGGTTTTACCACGTGGAAGAAAAATAGAAAGTAAATATAATCGAAAAAATACAAACGATAAATAAAGGATAATTTTATCATTAAACATAAAAAGAATGAAAAACAAGCGCTAAACCACAAGGGCTATACAGCGCTGGAGGGCAGGAAGTGAGGGTATCAGGTGGCCAAAGGGAGAGGGATGATTAGTAAGTTACCGAGAACAGCGGGGACGACGTTGGAGGTAAATTCTGCATGCTTGTTGATTGAGAAGACAGTTTAACAGAATGTGGCTAACAGATACTGGAACCTGACACTTCTCACAGAGAGGAACAGGGCGCCTCTCCATGAGATACCCATGAGTAAGACGAGTATGGCCAATGCGAAGACGGGAGAGAGTAGTCTCCCAACCACGACGCTGATGACAAGAAGACGGCCAGTTACCTATACTCGGTTCAATATACTGAAGTACCAAGCAGATTAGACCAACGTTGTTGCCAACGAGTGTGAAGGTGGGTAGCAATTACAGCAAAATAATCCGTAAATGGAACACCTCTATATGAAACTGGTAGGTCATGTACAGAAGTGGGAGTTCGTAGGAGATGTGATGATTGGAGTAAAACACACTTGTTGGATGGTAACACTTATATTAGCAGAGTATGAAGGGGAGAGCCCAACCTGCTGTGCCTTGCCTGGCATAGACCTATGCGGGAACTGAGAAGGATCCCAGGTGCGAAGGGCTCGCCACGGAATCACGTGATGTCACACATGCTAGTCACTGAGCCTACTGACCAGGGAGCCTAAATATATACATGGATAATACGATCTACAATATACTACACAAGTATATGTATAAGGGGATTCAGTAGCTATACTGACAGCTTGGTCATGTTACGTATGTCGTCTCGACATACAATACTATGCTATAGACAAAACAGGCAGGTGGCTCTGGGGTGATTCTATACAATAACAAAGACATATGTAACTTAGAACTAATGGATGGTATCGTAATGGATGTTACGTAATGGGTTTTAACATAATGGGTGTTAACATAATGGGTGCTAACGTAATGAATTTTAACGTAATGCATTACAAATTATAAGAACAAATCATGGTATAATAAAGGATGGAATTGATCGATCGATCTGTATTCATGCACTCTACGGATTCTGAGGAAGGATAAATATATTTACAAAGGTGAAAGTAATTAACAGCAAAGAGACCTGGCCCACTCAGATCATTACTGCTAAATTCTCAGAATTCAGAGGGAACGTGAACACAAAAAAAAATTTTGAAAAAAAAAATAAAAACTGATCAGCTAATAAAACACACAGTTGACAACTTCATTCATCTTGAACATCTAATTATACAGATTATGTACATTTAAACCCAACTCTGCGAGGGCAAGATTTACATATGCAGAATGGCTATCGTCTTTGAGAGGATCGAATTCCTTTGCAATGGCTAACACATGCCTTGACTGAGGGAGATCTGAACAAGTATCTACAAAAGATACAGCTACATCCACTAGTGACTGTGAAATTACTAACTGGTATAGTTTTCTGCTAGGAGTACCCAACTCGGCTGTTTGATACAGTAATTCTTGACTCATGACAAAGTCACTGATGGGTGCTGGCGGCTTCACAGTCAGAACAAGATTTTCCTGGAGCAGGAATCGAATCACACCAGACCACAAGGGATCGGTTCTTTCTTACTGGAGGAATGAACAAACTCGGTGGAGTGGACGACTCTCCCCGGTAGAAAAAATAATGCTGTAACACGCAATATGAGCAAGGGAGAACGGATCTACTATCTCTCACTCCAAGCACAGAGGAAAAGAAATGAACACGGTCGACAATACTGATATTCATTCCGAGTCGCACACAGTGACACGAGGTATTAACTATAAAGAGACTGCTCTATAAACGTTAACAACACGAAGATTACTCGAGAAACAGCTTTTACATTGCACGGATTACTGTCAACGAGGATAGTATCACCATCTGGAACACAAGGAACAACAACACTCAAGTGAGTACACTAGCCACAGAAACGTCTTTCTGCAACAGCTTGTGACATCAGCAAGAGATAGCATAACACATTACAAGTAAAGTTCTTATCAAAGCGTCCCCTGGGAAGGAACGACTACTTGAACAAGTCGCCATCGCAGGGATAGCAGTCTCAGCACCCAGGGTTGTCTGAGGTTCCTCTGAGACCCAAGGTAACTGTACACTATCCTGCGTGCACGATATTGTGGCTGGAGTCCAGACAGGAGTGACAGTATTACTAGTGCCTCACCACTCGGCTACGTTAATAAGTAATTCACGGATCTATAGGAACTTAATCTGAACTTCATATTTTGCAGCACTAACAAATCTCAGATACAAGCTGTGAGAACAAACACATTGCTCAAAGGCTAGGTACTGTCTCTCAGTCAGTAAGGAAATATTGGGACTGTGGACTGATTCATATTGACTTTGACTGGCATGATACACTAAGCAAGCAAAAGTGACTGGGACATCTCAGGGAACTTACTCAAGGACATAAAAGCAAGAATAATAGAGAGAATATATGACACAATAAGCTTGAATGGGAAAAAAATTGCTTAACTATTCTGCATAAGTAAAGAAAAAAATAAGTCACACTGTCGAGCAAGGAAAACTCACATAAAACACTCAACTGGATAAGCAACACTTTGATAATCAAGAGAAATTGTACTTTACTCAAATCAAATTTACTCAGATTTACTTTAAATTGAATTAATGGCACAGTGAGTTGTCTTTACTCAATTCAATAAAGAAATTCAACAAAAAATGATAAATCAAACAAAAATGATAAAATGGAATCAAATCTTGTGCAAAATTAAAACAAACTGAGAAAGCAATTCTATCTAAAAAATATAAGATGACACACAAGAATAAAATATGCACAGAAATGTGAAACTGAAATAACAGAATATTGCACTGAAATAAACTGTGGCAATATTGCAAATAACAATTTTTAATTAAAAGTTCTGCACAACACTACATAAAAATTTCTGAAAGAAAAAAATTAATGGCAGCACAATATTTACACAAGAATTATTGGAAAATGAGTCAATATTGCAATAAAAAAATTACACACAAGAAAATGCAGTTTACAAGAGCAACAAACAAAAAAATTATTATCAAGGAATGAACCGATTGAACACTTTAACTCTTAATTGCAGCTTAAGCAAACACTTACTTGACAAGCAAAAGAATGATTTACTTTAAAAAAAAAAAGTTAAAAATTGCACTAAGAGTGAATTTGTTCAATGAAATATGAAAAACAATAAAGAGCAAAAAAAATACAAAACAGAGAAAGGTTAACATTCACAGTGATGCAGGAACAAAACACATCAATATATGCACAGTATTATTAGAATTTTCTTGCAATGAGGCTTGAGGGTGTGAAAAATTGGAAAATAATTATCTTGCTTCAAACAAAATAATGGCACTATTGTCTGTGGAGATAAGACAAATTAGACACTGGCTAAACGAAGGGAATTAACACAAGAATGTTCAACACAGAAAAAAATGGCAAATGAATGAAAACAAAAACAGCAAGAATACACAATTGGTGGGAGAAAAAAAATAACTGAGACAACACTGAGTTGTGATGCAAAATATAAGGTAACAAGTTACTGAATTACTTCACTGCATAAATTACTAGGCAAGGAACACAATACTGTAAACACAAGATAATTGTGAAGTGTAAACACAAGGTTATACTGCTTATATGTTGCACACAACAAAGAAGGGTTGGAGGGAGGGGGTAAAGGAGGTTTTGTGTGCGAGGGGCTTGGACTTCCAGCAGGCATGCGTGAGCGTGTTTGATAGGAGTGAATGGAGACAAATGGTTTTTAATACTTGACGTGCTGTTGGAGTGTGAGCAAAGTAACATTTATGAAGGGATTCAGGGAAACCGGCAGGCCGGACTTGAGTCCTGGAGATGGGAAGTACAGTGCCTGCACTCTGAAGGAGGGGTGTTAATGTTGCAGTTTAAAAACTGTAGTGTAAAGCACCCTTCTGGCAAGACAGTGATGGAGTGAATGATGGTGAAAGTTTTTCTTTTTTGGGCCACCCTGCCTTGGTGGGAATCGGCCGGTGTGATAATAAAAAAAAAAAAAAAACTTCAATTATATAAAAATATGAACACAACAAAGCACGAAAATTAGCACTGCAGAGAAAAAAAATATTGCAAACAGGATATAATGAACACTGATCAAGAGTCGCTGAAAAAACATGTCACTCAGGAACCACTGCAAAATTGTCTCAACACTCGCAAATGTGTCTATAAAAATATCACTGTAGCAACGTTGGTGAAGAATGAGAGTAGTATGTGAGGTGGAGGAAGGTTGGTTGTAGCTGGCGCGGCACTCCACTACTCTCAATACGTTGACGCCTCGACGAATTTGCACTTAAATTGACAATGGACTCACACAGGAGGGTTTTACAATGGCGCACAGGGACGAAGGAACACTCTTGTCTCTTGACCCCCTATGTGGTCTATAATATATAATACAGTGGACCCCCGCATAGCGAACTTAATCCGTGCAAGAGGGCTGGTCGTTATGCGAAATGTTCGCTATGCGAATTAATTTTCCCCATAAGAAATAATGGAAATAAAATTAATCCGTGCAAGACACCCAAAAGTATGAAAAAAAATTTTTTTACCACAAAAAAATGTTAATTTTAGTACACACAAACTGAAAAAGGCATGCACAATTACATGACACTTACTTTTATTGAAGATCTGGTGATGATTGATGGGATGGGAGGAGGGGAGAGAGAGTGTTAGTGTTTAGAAGGGGAATCCCCTTCCATTAGGACTTGAGGTAGCAAGTCCTTTTCTGGGGTTACTTCCCTTCTTCTTTTAATGCCACTAGGACCAGCTTCAGAGTCACTGGACTTCTTTCGCACAACATATCTGTCCATAGTGGCCTGTACCTCTCGTTCCTTTATGACTTTCCTAAAGTGTTTCACAACAGTGTCATTGTAATAGTCACCAGCACGGCTTGCAATAGCTGTGTGAGGGTGATTTTCATCAAAAAAGGTTTGCACTTCAAGCCATTTTGCACACATTTCCTTAATCTTTGAAGTAGGCAATTCCTTCAATTTCTCTCTCCCCTCCTCTGAACCAGTTTCCCCAGGTCTGGCCTCTTGCTCTTGAAGTTGATCTATCAGCTCATCAGTGGTTAGTTCTTCATTGTCCTCCTCCACCAACTCTTCCACATCCTCCCCACTAACCTCCAACCCCAAGGACTTCCCCAATTCCACAATTGATTCCTCAACTGGTATACTACTCCTCTCAGGGTTAGCCTCAAACCCTTCAAAATCCCTTTTGTCTACACATTCTGGCCACAGTTTCTTCCAAGCAGAGTTCAAGGTTCTCTTAGTCACTCCCTCCCAAGCCTTACCTATAAGGTTTACACAACTGAGGATATTAAAGTGATCCTTCCAAAACTCTTTTAGAGTCAATCCAGTGTCTGTGGTCACTTCAAAGCACTTTTGAAACAGAGCTTTTGTGTACAGTTTCTTGAAGTTGGAAATGACCTGCTGGTCCATGGGCTGCAGGAGAGGAGTGGTATTAGGAGGCAAAAACTTCACCTTAATGAAGCTCATGTCCCCATAAAGTCGCTCTGCCACGTCTGTAGGATGACCAGGGGCATTGTCTAACACCAGGAGGCACTTAAGGTCTAATTTCTTTTCAGTTAGGTAATCTTTCACATTGGGGGCAAATGCATGGTGTAACCAGTTATAGAAAAATTCCCTAGTGACCCATGCCTTACTGTTTGCCCTCCACAGCACACACAAATTATCCTTGAGGACATTCTTTTGCCTGAACGCTCTGGGAGTTTCAGAGTGATACACTAATAAAGGCTTAACTTTGCAATCACCAGTAGCATTGGCACACATGAGAAGAGTAAGCCTGTCTTTCATAGGCTTATGTCCTGGGAGTGCCTTTTCCTCCTGAGTAATGTAGGTCCTGCTTGGCATTTTCTTCCAGAACAGGCCTGTTTCATCACAATTAAACACTTGTTCAGGTTCCAGTCCTTCAGTTTCTATGTACTCCTTGAATTCATGCACATATTTTTCAGCCGCTTTGTGGTCCGAACTGGCAGCCTCACCATGCCGTATCACACTATGGATGCCACTACGCTTCTTAAATCTCTCAAACCAACCTTTGCTGGCCTTAAATTCACTCACATCATCACTAGTTGCAGGCATTTTTTTAATTAAATCGTCATGCAACTTCCTAGCCTTTTCACATATGATCGCTTGAGAGACGCTATCTCCTGCTAGCTGTTTTTCATTTATCCACACCAATAAGAGTCTCTCAACATCTTCCATCACTTGCGATCTTTGTTTCGAAAACACAGTTAAACCTTTGGCAACAACAGCTTCCTTGATTGCCGTTTTCTTGCCCACAATAGAAGCGATGGTTGATTTTGGTTTCTTGTACAACCTGACCAGGTCGGTGATACGTACTCCACTTTCATACTTATCAATGATTTCTTTCTTAATTTCAATGGGTATTCTTACCCTTTGAGGTGTAGGGTTGGCACTAGAAGCTTTCTTGGGGCCCATGGTCACTTATTTTCCACAAACAGCACCGAAAACACTGTAATAATACGAAATATTCCGAGTGTATGCTTGAATGTTACCGCGGAGGCTAGCTGGTAAACAATGGGACGGGCGGCACATGTGAGGCTGGCTGAGGGCCCACATTGGACGCGTCTCGAACGAAGTTCGCTGAGCGGGTTTTTGTCTACTATGCGGGGCAAAATTTTAGCGGACAAAGCGTTCGCTATGCGGAATGTTCGCTATGCAAGGCGTTCGCTATGCGGGGGTCCACTGTACTTCTATACTGATAGTACTGCTGGCTGCACAGCAGTGTCTGCCTGTTCATTGCCCTGTACGTCAACATGACCATGGACCCAACAAAAAACAATATCTTTATGCTTGATAGAGATGCGGCATAGCCAAAATTAGATATGGAGAACTAGGGGGTGAGGTATCAAATTTTTGTATAGCCTGTAGAGCACTAAGGGAGTCTGACAACCAAAAATGATGACACAGGCATAGATGCTATACGGATAAGTGCTGCAAGAATGGCATACAATTCAGTGACAAAAAATGCTAGCCGAAGATAGTAAATGCCCTCGCATGACTGTCCGGAAACACTGCTGCGAATTCGACGCTGTCAGAAGACTTAGAGCCATCTGTGTACACTGCAATGGCATGAGAATGAGAGTGGAAGTGCTCAAAAAAAAAAGAGCTTGAAGTTGCCGTAGACATTTGGGCTTTTGAGCAAGGGAGAGAGAAAGAACAGACTCGTACAGCTGGAACTTCCCAGGGGGGTAGGGAATAGTGAGATGCTACACGAACATAGAAAGGTGGTAACTGAAGGGAAGACAAGAGCGAATGTAGGCAAAGAGAGAAGGGACGGAGCAAACAGGGGCGGCGAACAAATAAAAAATGCCTACTAATATCAGTGACCATTCTATAAATGGAAGGATTTCGGAGATCATGAGAGCGTACATAGTAACAAAGGCAATGGGCATCACGGCAGTCAGACAAGGATGGAACATTCGCTTCTGCATAGAGGCTCTCAACATGGGAAGAGCGAAAAGCACCAAGGCATAAAAGTAATCCTTGGTGATGGATGGGGTTAAGGCTAGAGAGATAGCAGGAGAGGCCGCTGAATAGATCTGGTCACCATAATCGAGTTTCGACAAAATGAGGGCCGAATGTAGGTGAAGGAGAGTTCGACGATCAGCTCCCCATTAAAGATGAGCAAGAGTTTTAAGAAGGTTCAGCAGGCTGTGACACGTTGCCTTCAGAGAGGTAATGTGAGGTTTCCATGATAACCTACGGTCAAAGAGAAGGTCTAGAAACCTGACTGTATCACGTTCAGGGATACGGGAGCCATAGAGGTACAAAGGATGATCGAAGATGAAAGAGCGTCTAGTGAAAGTAATTTGGTGGGTTTTGGTACTGGAAAATTTAAACCCATGTGTGGTGGCCCAATTGGAAACACGGTCGACCGCACATTGGAGAGAAACTAATGAGGTGACAGTCAGCACCTGCACAAGCAATAGCAAAGTCATCAACATAGAGGGATGACCAAATATTGGATGGAAGACTAGAGGCCAAATCATTTATAGCAAGGAGGTAAAGTGTTGTGCTCAGAACACATTCCTGGGGGGACACGTTCAGCTTGGAAAAAGTCCGGGGAGAGCACATTATTAACCCGAACACGGAAATGTCTGTCAGTTAAAAAGTTCTTAAGGAAGGATGGTACATTGCCTTGGAGGCCTAAGGAGTGGACTTGGGCCAAAATATAATACCTCCAAGTTGTGTCATATGCCTTCTCAAGGTCAAAAAATATGGCAATAACCGAGTGGTTATTCACAAAGGCATTACGAACATACGTATCCAAGCGTAATAAGGGGTCTATGGTAGAACGGCCCTTACGAAAGCCATATTGACAAGTGGAGAGACTATTGTGTGTGTCTAAATACCACATTAAACGTTGATTTACCAGACGTTCCATCACTTTGCAAACTGCACTGGTAAAAGCAATGGGACGATAGTGGGACGCATCATGTCCCGTAGTACCTGGATTGCAGAAAGGGAGAACATTGGCAGATTTCCACAGCTGGGGAAGAACTCCTTGTGTCCAAATAAGATTGAAGAGGTTTAAGAGGACTGTTAGGGCTGACTGATGTAAATGTTTAAACATCCGAATATGAATATCGTCAGACCCAGCTGCCAATGATCGGCAAGCTGAGTGTGTTGCCTCCAGTTCCTGAACTGTAAAAGGCACATTATACTGTTCTTCTCTGAGAGAAGAAAAGCCCAAGGGTGCTAACTCTCTGGCAGACTTTGAGGAAAGAAACGAGGGTTATAGATGGAGCCCCCGAGAAATACGAAACCAGATGATTGCCTATTTCAATAGCAACGTCAAGAGGGTTTGCTAAATCAACACCGGCGACCCGTAGAACAGGAGCCGGGACAGAAGAGTATTTACCACTCAATTTCCTCACTTTTTTCCAGACTGCACTCAGAGGAAGAAGAGGTGATGGTGGAAACAATCTCGCCAGCAAGTGCGTTTAGTGTCACGGATGACATGGCGAGTGACCGCATGCTTCTGCTTAAAATCAAGAAGTCTCTCATGGGTTCTATTGTACCGGTACCTGTCCCACGCTGTGCATTTCAAACATACTGCACGAGCACAAGCAGGAGACCACCAAGGCACTCACTCCTGAGAATGCCTGCCTGAGGTTTGGGGTATAGAAAGAGAGGCTGTGGTTAAAACTGATGTCGAGAAAAAGGTGTAGGAGCTCATCAATGGAGGATGAAGAAGGAACCTCACTGAAAGCAGTGAGTTGCGAGTAAAGGTCCCAATTTGCCCGATCAAATTGCCAGCGAGGGCTACCGAGAGGTGGTGAATATGAAGGAGAAGTAAGAATGATTGGAAAATGATCGCTGTTATGCAAGCCTGGTAGAACAGACCAGGCGAAGTCTAGTGCAGTGGAGGAAGAGCAGACCGATAAATCGATGCAAGAGAGAGTATGAGTACGAGGATCAAAATGGGTGGGAGTACCCATATTTAAAATAAGGAGGGGGTGAGAGGCGAGAAAAGCCTCCAACTGAATGCCACGCGAGTCACAATGAGACTCTCCCCAGAGGAAATGGTGGGTATTAAAATCGCCAAGTAACAGAAGTGGTGGTAGTAAGGATGAAACAAGAAAGGCAAAATCTGGGATAGATAATGCCCGAGAAGGAGAGAGATATGAAGAACATATTGTAAACCACTTATTCAAGTGGATATGGGCTGTAGTGTAATGCAGTGAGGTATGAGCAAACAGTGGACAGTACAGAATGTCATTGCATAGAAGAAGAGCACTTTCATTAAAGGTTCCATCAGAAAAAGGGTCCGAAGCTTACAATAAATTATAGCCCGAGACGGGTTGGAAAACAGCCGAGTGTAATTTTGGTTCTTGTAAGCAAACACCAACAGGGGAAAACTGGGAAAGCAGCATCTGAAGCTTACCCCGATTACCCCTGAGGCCATGGATATTCCACTGTAAGTAGATCGTGATTGGCAATGAGGAAAATACCAGGAATCCGCAGGTAAGTTCACCTATGAATTAGAGGGGATTAGAAAAGTCTATGTGCGGTGGCATCGGAAGATGTTTAAGCAGCAAAGGAACAGAGCGTTGTGAAGAAAGTTGTGGAGATGGAGGGGAGGGAGGAGAAGGAACAGGAGGTGAATCAGTGTCCATTGAAGGTTTAGTCTCTACAATATATTCTGAAATGGCTTCAAGTGTTCCTGAATTCAAAGAAGTACGGGAGACAATATTGGAGGTAGGAGGAGGAGGGTGAGTAAAGATTGGGACAGTAATGGACTGTACCAAAGTAGGGGGGGACAAAAGAGTGTAGGGAACTTGAGATGTGTGGGAGGGGACAGAAGAAGCAGAAACCTGGGAGGTGGCAGAAGAGGGAGAAACTTTGGAGGGGACAGGGGTGGAATGCACAGTTTGAGGAGGTTGAACCTCCACACTTGTAATAGAGCCAGTGAGAGGAGAAGAACTAGGCACAGAGACTGGAAAGGTAAAATGCAGAGGTGGAAGAAGGGAAGGAGGGGGCAAAGATGATTTGAGCAATGGGGATTTTTGGACTTCTGAGAAGTAAAGGGGCGATTGGTAGGTGTCGTACGAGGTCTTGTCGATACCAGGGCTTGTGAGGAAGGATGCAAAGATGCGAGAATAGACTGAGGTGTTGTAGTAGGGACGTCTGAGCCCAGGATAGCAAAAGAATTAGATACAGGAATGGCTATGGGAGGAGTAACCACAGAGGAGGCTGCAGAAGATGGGACCCCAGAAGTGAGGGCGGGACGTTTGGAAACACGAGAATAAGAAATACAAGGCAGTCTCCCTTGGAGGCAGAGATGAGAACCTGCCATAGCATAAGGAAGACCTTTTGCCTCTGAGGCAACGGATTTCACGCTCATTTAAGTAGACCTGGTAATGGCTAGAGTACGAAGGGTGAGCCTCATGACAATTAAGGCAAGAGGGAGGTTGACTGCAAGACGTATTAGAATGGTCATCAGCACTACAGACTGGGCATTCAGGTATAGATCTGCAGTATTTCGCTGGGTGACCAAATCGCCAGCAATTTCTACACTGTTGTGGTGTAGGGGTCACCTTTCGAACTTGTAACCGATGTCCTGCTACATAAACAGAGGATGGGAGTTCACGGCTGTTAAAAGTTAATCGAGCCACATTACAAGGGTATCGACTCCACCCACGGGCAGGAAAGACATAAGTGTCTACCTTGTGGATTGGGAGATCTTGGAGTTCCAGCTGTTCGAGAATGTCATTGCCACATGTCTGAAAATTCTGTTGGACTATGGTATGGGGCAGAATGACAGTACTACAAGAATTGAGGGAATGATGTTTTTCGATAGTGACAGGAATAGTATCAATATGCGAAAGAAGAGAAAGATCATGAGCTTGGGTAGCATTCTGGACAGTGATGATGCACGTACCGCTCTTAAGAGCATGTTGTAGGAGCGCCTTGCTAATACTATGGTTGGAAAGAAAGGCACTAGAGGAAGTCGGTCATAAAGTAAAGAATTTAGACCATTGTGCATTCAAAAACTGAGCGTGGAAAGGGAGTGCATGACGGGTTGACCTTTTCTGAGAAGAACGAGAAGGTGGTGAAGTATCATCATCAGGCAATTGTCGTTGGCGTTTAGGAGTGGGACTTGAGTTGGTCTGACATGAAACGGGCTGGCGATTCGAAAGTTGCCGCACCGTAGAGGGAGAGGCCGGAAGGATGGTCAAAAGAGAGCGGAGGTCAGACAAATCGAAGGAATCAGTCAAAGCCCCCGGTACCTGAAGCAGGTGAGGAAACAGCACCAGCAAGAGGTACAGGGGCATCAGCAGTGTCCGAAGAGTGGTCAAAAAATGAGGCAGGGTCAGAATGGGGTGCGGTATCAAGAAGGGGCCCGGGGGTAGGAGGTTCATGGATTAGGATCTCCATGGTTAGGTTACTTCTTGTCTTTTTGTTTTGAAGAAAAAAAAATGAAAGAAGAAAATAAAAATAAAAAAAGAATAAAAAAGGGGGGAGCGAGGAGGAATACTTCCTAGGAGGAATGAAAGGGCTGGAAATCTCCCTCCGCTCCCAAGAGGACCTCAGAACTGCAAGTAGCTCAGATGCAGCATGGAACCCATTCCATACCCTACCCTTCATGCGAGTAAACCAGCAATCCGGGATAGCAACCTCACATCTGCCGATCTACCTCGGTGGACAAGAGAGGGCGGCCGGATATCCGCCACAAAACATACCTCCTTCGGCCACCACCCCCGGAATCCGAAAGGCGGCTTCTAGAGATATACCCGTTGCCCGAAAGACACCCAAAGCCACCCCCCGGGATTCTGGAGAGGGATCGGGACATCCCCAGGCAATCCAGATTCCACGGCAAACTAAGCCACCTCCAAGAACCTCAACGGAATGGGATGGACCCCGGTATCCTTCCCCCAACTTTGGAACCAGCATGCCTGTGGGAAGAATCCTACAGGCCAAAAAGAGGAAGGGAATAAGGGACAGGGAGGAGGAGAAGGAGGAAAGGGAAAAGGGAGGGTAGGGAGGATGGGATAGGGAAGGGGGGATTGGGGGTAATTAGGTTTGGTCTGAGGAAGGAGACCAAGAGCCTCTTCACCAAGCCAAGGAACCCACCTTGAAGAGGTGTACCAAAAAAAATTAGAAAACTTACCTAACCTTATTATAACAAGCGCAATTTAATTTAGCCTGATCCAACTAAATATATTTTTTGGTAAGTTTACAATAATTTAATAATGACCAAACACAATGAAATAATTATTTTTTGTTAGGTTCAGAATAATTTTTGGCAAATAATTGTTTTCACACATTTTTGCTTGCCTTATTTGGCAAGAAGAGCGTTGCTATTTAAGCCATAATCGCAAGTTTTACCTATTCGGCACAACATATTTACATTATATATTAATGAAACCATGATACAAGTGATATTGAAGCATTTACCAAACTTCTGCCAGCCGAGATTAGATCCTGCGACACATTCTTCCACCTCAAGAGACAGAACAACGTTCACATTGCCTTAACCACTTAACCATCGATTCTTCAAAGATCATGATCCGAAGACACTCAAGGCTAATTTCAACCACCTCCCATTTAAATATCAGCCTCCACAAGTTTAAGGCAATGTGAACGTTTTGTTTCTACACGCACGTGCTCACACACACGCACACAACGCTGTAGAATCCCACAGCACAATGCCAGGTCCCCCACCCTAAACAGACCCCCCAAAAGACAGTGTTGGAGAGGAAACTAAAGGTATGGTACACCAACGTCGATGGAATAACGAATAAGTGGGAGGAGTGGCACGAAAGAGGCTAAAAGGAATGATAACAGATGCCATCTTTTCAACGGGATATCAGATCCTGAGGAAAGAGAGGGGGTGGAAGAGTGGTACTGCTCATCAAAAATCGAGGGGATTTTGATAAGCTGGAGAGAGAGAAGATAGAGGAGAAGCAAGAGATTACATAAAAGGATTACTTCACTCTGGAAGTCTTAAGGTAGTAATGGCAGTGATGTATAACCCACCACAGAACAGCAGGAGGCCAAGGCAAGAGTATGATAAGAGTAATCGAGCGATGGTTGACACACTGGCTGAAGTGGCCAGAAGGGCTCATGCGAGGGGTTTCAGGGACGGAAAATCCTGTGTCACAAACCTAATAGAGTTCTATGACAGGGTGACAGCAGTAAGACAAGAGAGAGAGGGATAGGTAGATTGTATTTTTCGGACTTTAAGAAGGCGTTTGACACAGTTCCACACAAGGGATTAGAGTAAAAGCTAGAGGACCAGGCAGGGATAACTGGGAAGGAACTACAATGGATCAGGGAATACCTGTCAGGAAGACAACAGCGAGTCATGGTACGTGGCGAGGTGTCAGAGTGGGCGCCTGTAACGAGCGGGGTCCACAGTGGTCAGTCCTAGGACCGGTCCTGTTTCTAGTATTTATGAACGACGTGATGGAAGGAATAGACTCCAAAGTGTCCCTGTTTGCAGATGATGTGAAGTTGATGAGAAGAATTCAATCGGACGATGACCAGGCAGACCTACAAAGCGATCTGTAGAGCAAAGAAAGACAAAAGACCGCAGATGGAGTACAATCTAGGGGGCCAGAGACTACAAACCTCATACAAGGAAAAGGATCTTGGGGTGAGTATAACACCGGACACATCTCCTGAGGCGCACAACCAAATAACTGTTGCAGCATACGGGCACATAGCAAACCTAAGAACAGCATTCCGACATCTTAATAAGTTATCGTTCAGGACCCTGTACACTGTTTACGTTAGGCCCATGTTCGAGTATGCAGCACCAGTCTGGAGCCCACACCTACCCAAGAACGTAAGGAAACTAAGAGAAAGTGCAAAGGTTTGCAACAAGACTAGTCCCGGTGCTAAGGGACATGTCCTACGAGAAGAGGTTAAGGGAAATCGACCTGACAATGGAAGATAGGAGAGATAAGGGGGATATGATGACAAAATTCCGAGAGGAACTGAGGTGGACAGAGACAATATTCAAAAGATGGGACATAGCAACAAGGGATCACAGATGGAAGTTGAAGACTCGGACGAATCGCAGGGATGTTAGGAAGTATTTTTTTCAGTCACAGAGTTCTCAGGAAGTGGAATAGTCCGGGAAGTGATGTAGTGGAGGCAGGATCTCTATATAGCTTTAAGAAGAGGTATAATAAATCTCATGGAGCAGAAAGAGTGACCTAGTAGAGTCAGTAAAGAGGCGGGGCCAGGAGCTGTGAATCGACCCCTGCAACAGCAACTTGGCGAGTACACACACACACACACACACACACAAAGATGAGGTTTGATAAAGCTCATGGAGCAGGGAGAGGGAGGACCTAGTAGCAGTCAGTGAAGAGACGGAGCCAGGAGCTATGACTGGACCCTTGCAACCACAAATAGGCGAGTACACACCTTTTTATATCAGAAAATTTAAACAGTCAGTATACTGAATATAAGGCAGCCACGATATGTGGTGTTTGTAATATGCATATCGTAACGGATGTTACTTCCTTTTTCCTTGTGAGATACCTAATCTAACATAACATGTTAGGATATCACACGGAGCGATCAGAAATCCTCGGTGAGCTCTAGTTACATCCTGTGGGGCTTATTTTAGAGTTCAAATAAAAGTATATTAATAAAAACTCCTTTTGTCATATTAGCTCTTATGCTAATATAGTAACTCGCTTTCTCTCTGCCTAATATATTACTGCTGTACAATGTGTGTTATGACGTGTGAATGCCGCTGATCCTCACCTGATCTTCCCTGTCTTACGTAAAGTGTTCCACCAGCCAGATACAAGGTCATATTACAATGAATATTTTTTCACATCAGACTGCCACCAGATCCTGCTTTAATTATTATAATAAAAAAAGAAGCGCTAAGCCACAAGGGCTATACAGCATCCTGCTTTAAATATTGCAATATTGGCTGAATAATGGAAATTACACCCCACCATACCAGTCCTGCCTTTCTCATATTATAATTATCATTAATAAGCGCTAAACCCACAGTAATGCACGCCCCCTCATACATCCTAATTCTACTAGAGAATAATTTGAGTTATGGAAGTTATCGTCCCCCATCAGATTGTCTCTGTTATTACTATTCACTCTAAGTTATATACAGTTTGACCCCTACTTATTACTGCCGTTATATATTTTCGGTAAGTAATTCATACCTTTAACCCTCACCAGTTTCTGTGTACATTGTGTAGAAGCTAAATGTTGAGAGTCACCTTTACATAGATACCGTATGGTTTGTAATTAATATTTAGTGTTTTTTCCGGCTAGTTGATTTTTTTGTTTGTTTTTGCTGGATTTTTTTTTTTTTTTTTGGGGGGGGGAGGTTGTTTCTGTTGTGGTTGTTTCTCTTGTTACTTATGTTGTTGTTATCTTTGTCAACAGTGTAACAAAAATCTAAATTGTGTTGCAGTGTATGAGCTCTAGTAATGTAAATAAATCAAGGTTAGTTGAGGATTGCCTTACGTTGCTCTACTTTGCGTATTCTCTGTTACTTTTAGGAAATGGGAAGTGAAAATGCTGGTTTTCATGCGATTATTTGCAAGTAACTCTTAATCAGATAGATCCAAGATTTCAGTGCAGATAACTTGATAATGCAGTTCATGACCCAGTCATCTGAGTGTCCCTGAAGGACACCTTCAGCCTGAACAATGTCAGGGAAAATAAACCCAACACAGAAATGTCTCGGAAAATATTTTTTTAAAGAAATGCGGCAGATTGCCCCGAAGGCCTTAGGAAAGAGCTCTGGCGTATGCCATTTAGTGGCATACGCTTTTTAAACCATTAAAAAATAATTGAAAAAACAAGGGTTTCCTAGCAAAGGCTTTGCGAATATAGGTATCTAAACTGAGTAAAAGGTCAAAAGAGGATCGGCCCTTACGGAAGCCAAGTTGACGAGTGGAAAGGCAATTGTGTGTCTCCAAATACCACACCAAACGTTTACGTATCAGACGTTCCATTAACTTAAACTGCATCGGTAAGAGTAATGTAAGGATAGCGAGACACATCATGACCCAAAGTACCTGGTTTATAAAAGGGCGGAAGACCGTCAGTTTGCCATGGACGAATTAGAACCCCTTGTGACCAAAGATACATAAAATTCTTTTATGCTTGAAGTAAAACCTAAAGGTGTTAATTCTCTGGTAGATTTGGAGGATAGAAACGAGAGGTTCAAATGGAGCCCTTGAGATATACAGACAAGATAATTTCCATTTGAAGTGGCAGACTTGGCAAAGTCTGCAATGGTCACGTCGGCAACCCTAAGAACTGGAGTTGGGTCAGGAGTATATCTGTCACTCAATCTTCCATACTTTTATCCAAACTGCGCTCATGGAGAATGTGAAAGTGACGGTAGAAACAATTCCACCAACAGGTGCACTTTGCTACACGGATTCCATGCCGGCTAATCACCCTTCCTCCTTTACAACCAAGGATCTGCTCTGTGATCTTACTGCAACGATAACGACCCCACAGCACGCTTAAATCAAAGAATTAGATACGTGCAACATCTGGGTATCTTTATTGTTGACGTTTCGCCATCCAGTGGCTTTATCAATAAAAATTTGTATTGATAAAATCCTGGATATGGAAACTTCTACAATAAAGACACCTAGATGTTACAAGTCTAATTTTCATCTCGTCGGTATTGTATACCATTCATGTACAACCTATCAGACTGCAACATTGTGGATTCTTGGCTCAGAGGACATCTCCACAACCATCTTCGCTAATGCTGCTACTACGACTAACATGTATCTCGGGTGTGCCCAACTTCCACTGGGGAATCCGCATACCAGTGACACTGTCTTCGCCTGAATCACGTCCCTTACCACCTTTCGCCAGTATATAAGGGCCAACCTTCTTGCCTGTGCTCCAGATTCTTCACGACTACGGTACGCTTCACACAACTCCAAGACTGAGGGACTGATTACCTCATCTTTTTTATATAGTACTACTGTCTTCCAATTATGTCTTTGAATCTGTATTGAGGAGGGAGGGGGATGGAAGGCATTCAGGCTCAATTCAGGGAACTGGAGCACAGAGCCAATTCCCTAGATCAAGAGCCCATCACCAGCATCAAGGAACCTCCATTGAGGGGAAAGTATGTAAAAATAAAAGTGAACATAGAATATAGCAAGGTGATGAGGGCGACAAAAAATTAGGCAATTAATGATTGGATATCAGATTGGGAGGGAGGGACTATAGAAGTTAATGTGTTCAGATATCTGGGAGTGAACCTGTCAGTAGGTAAGTCTATGATAGTCTAGAATTTATGAGGGGGGGGGAAGGTGAGTGGTGAATTATGGAGTCTGTGGAGACAGTTATTCATGCAGGGAAAAAAGGGGAATGTATTAGGGTATAGTGGTACCAACACTCTTATATGGGCTCGAAGCATAGGTTATGAATGTTTTAGCAAGGAGGAGGCTGGACGCAGTAGAGGTGTCGTGTCTGAGGCCAATGTGTGGTGTGATTATACAGAGAATCGTAGTTAGGAGATTAGGAGGTGGTGCAGGATTACTAAAAGTATTATCCAGAGGACTGAAGGGGGGGTTGATTAAATGGTTCTGATATATAGAGGCTGAAACAAAATAGTATGACTTTAGGGCATGTAAATTAGTAATAAACTGAAGGCGGAGTAGGGATCGTCCAAAGAAAGGATGGCTGGAGGGGGTAAAGGTGGTTTTGTGTGCAAGGGGCTTAGACATCCTGCGATAGCGATAGCGATAGCGATAGCGATAGCGAGAGAGAGAGAGAGAGAGAGAGAGAGAGAGAGATTGGAGTGGAGGCAGGTAGTTTTTATGACTGTGCTGTTGAGTGTGAGCAAAGTAACATTTATGAGGGAATTCAGGGAAACTGGTTGGACTGACCCGAGTCCAGGAGGTAAGTACAGTGTCTGCACTGAAGGAGGAGTGGTGGTGGGAAGTGCAGTGCCTGCCCTCTGAGGGAGGAGTGGTGGTGGTAAGTACAAACACACTGGCAGATTTGGAGGAAAGAAGCGAGGGGCAGAGACAGAGCCCCTGGGAGATACAGACAAGATTATGACCAAGTTAGGCGGCAACGTCAAGACGGTTAGTGACACTGGCAACTCGACGGACGGGAGCCGGATCGGGAGTGCACTTGCCACTCAGTTTCCGTACTTTTTTCCAGACTGCATTCATAGAGGAAGCCGAAGTGACGGTAGAAACAATCCCGCCAACAAGTGCATTTAGCTTCACGGATGACACTGCAGGCGGCTGCTCTCGTCCGCTTAAAATCAAGGAGGGGCTCTGTGCCCTATTGTAGGATTATTATTATTATAATCAAGGGGGAAGCGCTAAACCCGGAGGATTATACAGCGCCTGGGGGGGGGATGTGGAAGGCATTCAGGCTTAATTCGGGGAACTGGAGCACAGATCCAATTCCCTAAATCAAGAGGCCCTCACCAACATCAAGGAACCTTCCTTGAGGGGCCCTATTGTAGGAATATCTGCCCCATGCAGGGCATTTCAAACGTACCACACAAGCAGGAGACCACCAAGGCACGTACCACTGAGAATGCCTACCCGAGGTTTGGGTATAGAATGTGAAGCTGCAGTTAAAACTGAGGTCTAGAAGAAGTGTAACAGCTTATCAAAGGAGGACGAAGAAGGATCCTCACTAAAAGCAGTTTGACGCAAGTAAAGGTCCCAATTCGCTCTGTCAAATTATCAGCGTGGGCTGCGAGGTGGTGGCGAGTACGATTGAGAAGTAAGGATGATTGGAAGATGATAGTTGTCATGCAAGTCCGTGAGGACAGACCGGGAAAAGTCTAGTGCAGTTGAGGAAGAGCAAGCCGAGAGATCTATGCAAGAGAGTACGAGGATCAAAATGGGTGGGAGAACCTGTACTTAAAATGGAGGAGAGAAGTGAGAAAAACCTCAAACTGAATGCCGTGGGAGTCACAGTGACGCCCATCGGAGGAAATGGCGAGCATTAAAGTCGTCAAGAAACAGAAGGGGTTGCAGTAAGGAAGAAACTAGAAATGTAAGATCTGGGATAGATAATGCCAGAGCAGGAGATACAAAGAAGGCATTGTATGCCACTTATTCAAGTGAATGTGGGTTGCAGTGTAATGCAGTAAAGTGTGAACAAAGTTGATGGTACGGAATATCGGTACATATAAGAAGTGCACTCTCATTAAAGGTTCCCTCGGGAAAAAGAACCGATGAATACAATATAACATAGCTAGAGATGGGATGGATAACAGCAGAGCATAATTTGGATTCTTGTAAACAAACAGGGGGAAAACTGGGAGAGCAGCACCTGAAGCTCACCCCACTTACCTCTGAGGCCATGAATATTCCACTGTAAATAAGGCATGATTTGGGAAGAGAAGGATACAAGAAGTGTATCTACGGACTAGAAGGGTTAGAAAAGTCTACATGTGGAAGCACCGGAAAACGATCAGGCAGCAAAGGGGCTGGAACGCTGTGAAGAAATGTTATACAGATGGAGAAGATTGAAGAGATTGAAGAGGTGCAACAGGAGGTGGATCGATGTCCATCAATGGTTGTCTCTGCAGTGTAGTCGGAGATAACTACAATTGTTTCGAAGGACAAGGACGTCGTACATGGGACGATACTAGAGATAGGAGGAGGAGGAGGAGGAGGGATAATAAAGATCAGGGCGAGGTTTGAATTTACCGACGTTGGGGATGCGGGGGGAGGGGTTACGAGAGGCTAGATTATTATAATAAAAAAGAAGCGCTAAACCACAAGGGCTACGAGAGGTTAGGGGTAACTCGAGAATTTATAATTATAATAAAAAAGAGTAGGCGAAACCGGTAACTTGAGAAGCTTGGAAGGTGACACGAGAGGAAGGTATTGTACGAGGGGTAGGATGGACCTCCACACTCTCAACAGAACGAGTAAAAGGTAAAGTTCCAGGTACTGCAACTGGAAATTAGAGACTTGCCCCTTGGGGATTTGTTGGATTTTGAAGAAGTAGAGGCGAGGGGGAGGAGCTGTTGTGGAAGGTGTTGTAGACATAGAAGCTTGTCATGCTAGGTGAAGATTGGAGAATAGTAGGAGGCGACGAGGTAGCGACCTAGGAATCCAGGACTGCCAAAGAGTTAAGATACAGAGGCGACTGTAGAAGGTGCGATTGCAGGAGACGGCGAGAATTGGGACTTGAGGTTGGGAGTCTCTAGGAAGTCGAGAAAAAGAAATGCGGGAAGTCTCCCCTGGAGGCATAGATGACAGATTGCCATAGCGTAAAAATCTTCTGTCTCTGAAACAACGAATTTCACGTTCGTTCAAGTAAACCTGGCAACGAGAATAAGATGGACGAGCTTCACGACAATTGAGGCAGAAGGGAGGTAGACCACAAGATATATTGGTATGGTCATCGGCACCACAGACTGGGTATTCAGCCATGGACCTGCACTATCTACTGTTGTGGTGTATGGGTCACCTGTCGGACTTGGAAACTGTGTCCCACAATATTAACCAAAGATGGAAGCTCACGGCAGTTAAAAGTTGAGATACATTGCAGGGGTAGCGTCTCCGCCGGCGGGCAGCAGTATTATATACGTGTCTACTTTAAGGATCGGTAGGTCTTGAAGCTCAAGCTGCTCCAGAATGTCATCACCACATGTCTGGAAATTATGTTGAACAACAGTATGTGGTAGAATGACAGTATCACTACAAGAATTTAGAGGATTTTCAATTGTCACAGGAGTGGCATCTATGGTTGTAAGGAGAGTGCGCTTGGCTAGCAGTCTGTACTGTGACGATGTGCACCGCTCTTGAGAGCATGTAATGGAATATTACGACCAACATGTGTAGGAACGCCTTGCTGATACTATGATCAGAAAGATATTCTGAAGATGGTTGTAGAGTGAAAAAAACTTCGTCCATTGTATACTATGATACGTAGTATATAAAGTGATTGTCGTGTCGGTCTTTCCTAAGTAGAATGAGTCAGTCGAAAGTGTCATCAGGAGGAGGCTGTGGTCGTTTAGATACAGGACCGTAAGTGGTCCGTTTGAGGTGGGCACGCGAACCGAAAACCGTCGCACCATATGGGGAGAAGCCGGAAGCATAGTCGAAGATGTGCAAAGGTCAGAGGTGTCAAAGGATTAAGGCCGAGCCTTTGTATCATGAGCGTGGGACAAAAATGTCACCCACAGAAGATACAGGAGCAGTAGAAAGGTCCGAAGAATGGTCCGGAAACAAGGTAGAGTCCTCAGAGGGTGCTGCTACAGGAATGGGCCCCAGGAGGAGGTTCAGGGACTTGGACCTCCATGGTTGGGGAGGGGGGGGGAAGTGTGGAGAGGCAGCTCCCAGGATGAAAGGACTGCAGCCGGTAGTGCAGATGCGGCATGGAACCTGTGGCATACCCTACCCATCAAGCCAGTAAACCAGCAATCCGGGATAGCAACCTCACATCGACCGAGCCACCTCTGTGGACAAAAGGGGGGGGGGCGGTCGGAAACCCGCCACAAAGCATACCTCCTCCGGCCACCACCTCCCGGAATCAGACAGGCATTACCTGAAAGACAACCGAAGCCTTCCATCCCCCCTCCCCGGTAGACTAGAGAGGGATCGGGATCTTCAGACGATCCAGATTCCAGGGCAAACTACACCACCACCACCAAGGACCTCATCGGAAGGAGATGGACCCTGGAACCACTTCTCAGGTCTAGGATCTACAAAGCCTAAGGTAACAACCTCAAAGGCATAGGCAAAGGGATAGGGAAGGAGGAATTTGGGGGTAATTAGGTTTGGCACACCAAGGAGTGCCCTTCCTGCTGAAGAAGAAAGTAGGAATGGGAACGGAGGGATGTGGAGGAGGGGGGGATGGGGAGGGGGTAACAAGGTTAAGCGAGGATGAAGACCGAAAGGTCCAATTCCTCATTCCAAAAGCCTCTACCACAATGAACCCTCAAAAAAAAAAAAAAAAGCTGATAGTGTGGAGCAGCATCCAGACATCAATAACATAATAGTAAACTGTCCAACATTCCTCAATTTTTTTTTTTTTTTTTGGGTAATGCTATGGTTTGAGGCAATCAGTTTGTACAGTTAAAATAAAAGAATTTCGTACAGGAGCGTCCTTGAAATAGTGACCATACCGAATGACTCCAATATGGGAGAAGCGGGTATCATGGTGAAAGTTAGCAAAGATTAGGGGTACTAAAAGGCTCAGCCATAGCTTCGGCACAGGAACTAGGCTGCGAGGAGCCAAGGGTGACGAAGGAGGGAGAGAGAGAAAGAGGGGGGGGGAGAAATCGTGATTATGATGGTACAAGTTTTTGTTTTATGAAAATGGGGGGGGGGGGATGTTGAAGGATCGGTTAAATGCAAGCAGACTAACTCCTCCACATTCAGAAGTACCCTCGGCACGACTGGTAGTGCTATCGATACATAGAAACCCCCACTCTGCTCTTCATGCCAGTAAACCAGCAATCGAGGATTGCACATTTTGCATCAGCCGAGCCACTTCGGCTGAAGAGATTGACTATTGGAAACCCGTGAAGAGCCGTGTCGCCTTTAGCCATCACCTCTCTAAACTGACAGGAAGCCTCCTCTGGTACTTTAACTAAGGAGACACAAGGCCTCCCCACTAGAAAATAAAAGTACAGCTCAGCACGTCCATAAATTATTCACTTTCAACAGCCAACAATACCACACATGTCCTACATAAAATGTAATTGACCAAGATCTTTTTCTTCCTCCAAGCTAGGATCTGGAATTCACGAGTTTCTAAAAGGTCAGATAGGAAGGAACTGGGAGGGTGGGGTGGGCTAGGTGTCGATTCGATAAGTGGGAGTCCTAAGTACTGAGACGCTCTCCTTTCCCCCTTAATTTTAGGGTAAAAAATGCAGTGTTGAACTCTTAGGGTCAAACAGCAAGGAGGATTATAATAAAGAGGCGCTAAACCACAAGGGCCATACAGCCAGCGAAGGAGGAATGGAGGGCAATCGGGCTCTACTTAAAGAAAGGACGAGTTTCTTCGCAAAGTCCCTCACTGTCAACAGATAACCTTCCCTGAGGGAATGCTGTGACCAGGTATTGCATTTACCTGGGCACCACCTCTTACCCTACGCAATGCACAGTACAATGATGACACCGAGAATCTGAGACGAGCTTCACGATACTGTCCGGGGTCGACTCTAGTAGCGTGTCGAGTAGTCTCTCAGCCAATAATAACTGACCCGGAAAGAACAGGTGAACAGGCTATGTTAACTATCTTCCCGAAGTATCAGGTCCTGACCTGGCCCGGGTGATATAAAACATCTCAGGCTCAGCACCATAGCTCAAGGTTAGGTAATGGTTCATTCCTTTTGACAGCATCGAGATGTTTATTCCAGGATGACTTAACATTTTCATTAATTGGGTTTAAAGATAAGAGCAGTATTATTACTTGGCTGATCTAGAGACCTTAACCACTGTTAAATAGTCTACATTTCTACCTCAGATGTAGAAGACACGAGGCAATAGAGTAGAAACTAGCCACTTTAAAACTTTAGGATGGCACAGCTCTTCGCCATAGTCTTGAGTGAAAGACAGTCTGTCCAGGAATATAATGAATATACATTATGTACGAGCATAATGATCTGGAGTGGAATACTGGTTAACCAATATTGAGAAATTAGCCTTAATAACTTACATAAATTACTTCGTTCAAGCTCTAGATATTTAGGAAACTCTTCTATTACAAGAGTTTTCCCCACTTCTGGGACCTTCACAATTTCCGTCTTCCATAATCAGTCTCCTAAATTTCTTCCCACAGAAAAACAGATCCTCGAGCTTAAATGTACCCTTTAGTAAAAAAAATTACCAGACCAGATTATTAGAGAGGTTTAAAAACTCATTTCTTTGCGGCTATTTACATATTAACTGAAATCACACGAGCAGCTTTGTACATTCATAGTGAAGAATCATGAATAGGTGAAACTTTGTACATGATTAAACATTTTAACAAGTTACTAGAGCAGGAAAGCAATAGAAACTTTATACAAAGTGTCAAACACTTTGTAAATAAAATTTGTAACATGCAATAATTTGTTTTAAACTTCATAAAATACCACACGTCAAATTTTGTAATACAATATTAATAAACTTTTAAAAAGACTTACGATAGTCTGAATATACAGTATTTAAAAGTTGCATTAAAAATAGGCGTCAAACTTTCCAAAAGCCGTTTATCATGAGACTTGAAAATTGATAAAAAATATATGGCAACATGAGCATTAAACTCATTATGCCGAATTGTTGCAGTCCAAACCCCCCCCCCCCTCCCCCAAAATAAAAATACGTGACGAGCATCTAAACTGCGAAGCCAGTACAATGTTGAATATACAAAGTTACTTCATTTATAAACTTTTCTAAATGAAATTAGTTTAACGATGCTGTGAACACTAATAATTTAGGCTACGCAGTTTGCGAGGATATTAAAAGGACATAGATCAGTATGAGAAAACTAAAAAAATTTTATCCTTAGGGATAATTTGCTTTCGTACTTTCATGCAACTCTTAAGAATATTTACTAAAAGTAAGAACCAAAGCCGCTAATGCAAGAAAAAAAATATTCCTTTACACCAAAACGGTTGATTAAGAAGTTAGAATAAAGTGAAATTTTAGGTAATAAACTTAACTAAACAGGCGATTAAAGAAAGTTTGTTGGAGGTGGGTAGGTTGGAGGGGACAGCCTACCCCTCCTAAATGTTGCCAGATGGTGAGGGGAAGACAGCATCTCCCCCTAGTTACCAGACGAAGTGAAGAGGTCGAGGAGGGGCGACAGGGCAAGATTATCCAATGAACGTTTTACCAGGTGAAGGCAGCTCATCCTACTCCAGTTTAATTCAGAGGGTGATGACATAGGCAGGTCATACCTCCAAAAGTAATGGAAAGGGAGGGGATATCATCCCTGCACTCGTGTCCAGAGGTGGTCATTTCTTCGGAAGTGTTATCAGAAGGTCATTTTTCACAAATGTTGACCAAGGGGTAACATGCACGACCTTCGTAGCCTACAGTCTGCACGTTTACTCATCCTTTAGATTTAATACAAAATCTGGAAGAGAAAACAGAACTCTTAACCAAATGCTTGAATACAATTAGATACGGTATTTCAGTCACCTTAAAACTACGGTCCATTACTCTAGTTTAAATATTTAGCTATATACCGCTAAAGAGAAAAAAAAAAAGACTTCCAAACAGATGCAGAACCAACATAACAGTGGTAAAGAAAATTCCATACATCACCGTTCCGTGAAAAGCATTTAGTATAAAATGTCAAAAAAATAAGGTAACATTAACTTACACACTGCAGTCTCACTTAGCAACGTGTAGTAGCAACAAATTACGTTCCGTGATCCCGTTTAACTTGCTCCTTTGCTCTAGCCACAGACAGCGAGGCCAGAGCCTGTATTGCAGCAAGCACTGCCTCACGAGAAGAAATTCTGGCAGCCTCCACAGCTTGTGTTAATTTTCTTACAAAGTTTCTGCTGGTAGTTCGTGTATCCTCAGAATTCTGATAGATTCTGGGCATCATATAAAATCCATCAGCGTTATAACCAAACTTATCAAGGCCGTTTTCGTCATAATCTTGGAGTTTATATCCATATCTATTGCGACCTTCACGATCAAGACCATAACGGTCGTAACCATATGCATCGTAACCATCGGCGTCATAATCACTTCGCTCGAGTCCGAGTAAGTTGTAGCCCTCGCGGTTAAAGCCGTCACGGTCATAGCCTTCGCGGTTAAAGCCGTCACGGTCATAGCCTTCGCGGTTAAAGCCGTCACGGTCATAGCCTTCGCGGTTAAAGCCGTCACGGTCATAGCCTTCGCGGTTAAAGCCGTCACGGTCATAGCCTTCGCGGTTAAAGCCGTCACGGTCATAGCCTTCGCGGTTAAAGCCGTCACGGTCATAGCCTTCGCGGTTAAAGCCGTCACGGTCATAGCCTTCGCGGTTAAAGCCGTCACGGTCATAGCCTTCGTGGTTAAAGCCGTCACGGTCATAGCCTTCGTGGTTAAAGCCGTCACGGTCATAGCCTTCGTGGTTAAAGCCGTCACGGTCATAGCCTTCGCGGTTAAAGCCGTCACGGTCATAGCCTTCGCGGTTAAAGCCGTCACGGTCATAGCCTTCGCGGTTAAAGCTGTCACGGTCGTATTTAACAGTACAGCCATGACTGCTGTACCCGTACGCATAACAATTAAGGTGGTCTATGGTTTTGTTATCGTCGCTGCTATATTGCAAGCGCTTCTCGTCAATAATGCAATCATACCGATGGAAACTATGGCTGGTAAAGCTGTACTGGCCATCACCGCCATTAAAAGTGCTGTAGTCCCGTAGACTCCCACTTACAGTCTCGCCGACACTCCCATTACTACTATTGCACATGCTCCCTCTAGCATCTTCAGAATAATCACAGAGATGAAGATATTTCTCTGTGTCCTCTCCTACAAAAGTCTTCTTAAAACGCTCTTTAATTATGGAGGTAGGTTCAGCTTTATTAGGAGAGCCACATTCTGTTTTACAGGATGGGTCACTGGATTGTTCACTTGACAGTTCACTAGATAGGTCACTTGACAAGTCACTGAATAGGTAATTACATACGTCCTTAGATAGGTCACTGTCTGCATTACTGTCTTCTGATATATACCAAAGTGGCTCACTGGAGTCGTCACTCGATTCCTCACAATTCTCCAGTACATACCATACTGGGTCGTTTATAAGGTCACACGATTCCTCGTTACCTTCTGTTACTTCACGTGTTGGATCATACATAAAGTCACAAACGTTTTGTTCACAACACTTTGTTACATCGACTTGGTCAGACAAAACGTAACCGACTGCTCCTTCACTACATAGTGGCACATCAAATACTGTGTCGTTAGACTCATCACTCACTGTCCCATCACTGCCCTCTCGATAGTCACCGTATTTTGTATTTTTATAACAGTTAAATTCATTGGCAATTTCCGTATTGCAATCGCTGACAATTTCTGAATTCTTAATATCTGGACTACTAGCAGCGTCTTCTGCCTTTAGTTCCAGTGACGACCTGTCAAGACTATGGAAGGAGGCCATGTTGTAGTTTAAAAGGTTTCAAGAGAGGGCAGTGATGGCAGGTGGTGTATACTGGTGGGAAGAGTCAAGTAAACTGCTTCGATCACTAACAGCAGCACAGATGTCAACACTGTCTGACCTCACCGTCATAAAACTGTTTCTTAGACAAGTGGCCAATTAAAGTGTTTAATATTTTATTTACAAGTTAAGACCATTTTCTGCTGAATTTTTATTAAAGATATTAAAAAGAAGTGCTTAGGCTCTAATTCACTGAATATTTAAACGGAGTGGCGAAGCTTGATTGGACTGTAATTGGGTTTAAAGTCCATCGCTTACATGAGGGAAATTAATGTTGCGTATATGTTCAACACTAGCCAAGAATAATAGCAAACTCTAGGTGTATATGTGTGTATATGTGGATATGTGTGTTGTTCTTTTTTTATATATGGCAAATCTTTACATTTACTCCTATATGAAAGTGAAGTGAAGATACCTGAAATTTGCGTCCTTAATACCCCAGGTATATCAGCAGGTCTTAATACCTCGGGTGTTTCAGCAGACCGATCAAGATAATTTGTCTCACCTACAAACAAACAAGTTTGTTTAAATATTGTAATTACTATTTTTGACTTGCAAACATTCGTTGTTCGTCTTCTGGTCAATGTTGTCTCGAGCACTGCTAGTGAAGCTTCAGCTGTGCGTGAACCACCTCCATACCGTGATTACGAGTGAAGGTCTGCCTGCGATGGCTGAAATGAAAGCCTCTGGGCTATACTATGTTCATTGCAGCTGCAATTAACTGGTGACATCTGTTCGATTATATTATAATGGCCAAAATAAGGATTAAATTCACTGCAGATGTACAGAGAGAGAGAGAGAGAGAGAGAGAGAGAGAGAGAGAGAGAGAGAGAGAGAGAGAGAGAGAGATTATTCTCTGTTAAAATAACCTGTCATTAGTACGTGTTAATGTTTTTCTTTATGCAGATGTATGAAATTATTACAGGCGCACTAACACATACACACACACACACTCACACACACACACACACACACACACACACACACACACACACACACACACACACACACACACACACACACACAGTGGAGGCAGGAACCATATATAGCTTTAAGACGAGGTATGATAAAGCTCATGGAGCAGGGAGAGAGAAGACCTAGTAGCGATCAGTGAAGAGGCGGGGCCAGGAGCTGAGTCTCGACCCTTGCAACCACAAATAGGTGAGTACACATATACACGCATAGACTCGGAAGTGTTTACAGATGATGCGAACATAATGAGGAGAATTCAATCGGATGAGGATCAGACAGGACTACAAAGGGAACCTGAACAGGTTGCAAGCCTGGTCCAGCAACTGCCTGCTGGAATTTAACCCCACCAGGTGCAAAGTCATGAAGATCAGGGATGGGTAAAGAACACCGTAGACAGAGTACAGGCTACGGGGGCCAAAAACTGTAAACCTTACTCAGGGAAAAGGATCTTGGGGTGAGTATAATACCGAGCATATCTCCTGAGGGGCACATCAACCAAATAATTACTGCGGTATATGGGCGCCTGGCAAACCCAAGACTAATAATATAATAATAAGAATATATTTATGTCTTCAAGTACATGTACAAGGTATACAGGCCTAGCTGACATCAGTGACATACTACTATATAGAAAGCTCCTTGTTATGCAGAGCATTTCGGGAAAAGTAGGTCAGGTTTATCCCAGGATGCGACCCACACCAATTGACTAACATCCAGGTTAACCATTTAATACTGATGGGTGAACAAGGTCAACAATTGTCTTGTGGAACCACGTCCTTATGTTTTCCAGCCGTACCGGAGATTCGAATTCCGGACCTCAGTGTGTGAACTAAGTGCGTTAACGATCGAGCTACGGGACACCTATCATTCCGACACCTTAGTAAGGAATAACATAAGAAAGGAGGTCGTTTGAACATAAGATCGTTTGGACATTTAGAAAAGATGGAACAAAGTAGAATGACTTGGGCTGCATATAAATCTGTAATGGAAGGAAGGCAGTAGGGGTTCTCCTAGGAATGGCTGGAGGGAGGGGGTAAAGGTTTTGTGTGCGTGCGAGGAGCTTGGACTTCCAGTATGTATGCGTAAGTGGGTTAGATAGGAGTGACTCGAGACAGATGATTTTTATTACTTGATATGCTATTGGAGTGTGAGCAAAGTAACCTGGATGAAGGGATTCAGGGAAACCGGTTAGCTGGACATGAGTCCTGGAGGTGGGAAGTACAGTTCCTGCACTCTGAAGGAGTGGTGTTGGTATATTGCAGTTTTTTTTACTGTGTTGTAGACACTCCTCTGATAAGACAGTGATGGAGTGAATGATGATATGATAGATGAACCCAGCAAATGCAAACTAAACTCGAGGCCCATTTTGCATTTCATATACTGTTTATTATGGATGTCACTTTCAGAGTGTTTCTCCTTACTTCGTGAGCGGCAATAACGTAACAAGAAGTGTAGAGACATCTAACCTTCGAACTCACTACACGTCTTCCGTTTTCCATTAGCTTAGATTGGGTAAGCACACTTAATGTTAGAGGAGATCACTGTACAGTAGCTGGGTGTCACAGTGGCTGCGTAGATACAGGTATATTATCAGTGCCGATGGTACAAGTTGGGAATATTATTCTCATTGTAGCTGGTAATATTTAGGCTCATCTTTCCCAGTGTAACTAACAATGGATACCAAAAACTACTGCCAGAACAGCTGGCACTAGTTTGGGGCACCATTCAATGAACGTAAGAAGTCTCCTTCATCTTCATCAGCATCTTCATCTACAGGATGAGAAGATGCGGATGATATACATTACGAAGATGCTACACCAACACTCTTCTCAGGTGAGGCAGATATGAAGGGTTTTTAATCCAAGGTACTGGAGCTATCTTACCTTTAGTGAAACCTATTTATCTTTCATTTTTCATGTGTGTGAGACATGTTTATAATGATACTAAATAATCTAATAATAATTAACAAATATAAAAACATCATACCTACTACCTGCCCCCTCACCACAACAACCACCCCGTCATCACTCCTACCACCACCAAGAACATCACTACCACCACCACTACCAACACCACCTCCCCCACCAACAAGAAAATCACCACCCCAACCACCAAACCATACCACGGGCGGGGATAGAACCAGCGATCAGTCTCAAAACTCCAGACCGTCGCGTTAGCCACTGGACCAGCTAGCCACAATAAGATTCATGCAGCTAGGTATATTTCTACACCACAGGAATCTTATTGTGGCTAGCTGGCCCAGTGGCTAACGCGACGGTCTGGAGTTTTGAGACTCTCTGATCGCGGGTTCTATCCCCACCCGTGGTATGGTTTGTTTACAATCGTGTCATTACGATTTCGTGAGTCATCCTCACCACCACCTTAACCCCCCCAACCACCGCCAGACAAACCTACCAATTAACACACTTTGTTCCTACCTCAGCTACTCTCTACCACAACAGCGTTTGAAGAAAAACAGGAGCAACTCTGCCAGAAAGTTGAGGAAGCCAAGGCACAAGCCCAGACCCAGGATGTAGAAGGAGGCTTGCATCTTCCCAAGGTCCATCTTCTTCGACCCTTCATTGTTTTTCTTAGCATCCTTAGTGGAATAACAACGAGGGCGGTAGTACCTGGCCTTGATGTGTTCCAGTATACCATAGTAACGGAGCCACTTTAAACTATAAAGAAAATTATTTAAAAAACAATTGTTTAACGTTAATTCTGTATCTCTCACACAATCTAAATATTAATGAAATCAGAGAATATCGCAGCACACTATTAAAACACAAGCACTTAATAAAAAAAATTATCATTTATCTACTAAACAACTCAATGAACATCGAAAAAACATTTAAACATTCTACAAGATTGATGGACTGAACACATCGACTCCAGGTTGAGGGACTGATTACCTCATTCTCCTCCTCTCCTTACGTCTTCCTCTTTGTATTGGACTGATGAAGCCACTGTGTGGCGAAACGTTTCCTGAATAAAGATTCCCATATGCTGCATAAGTGTCTCAATCTTCAACTTGTCGGTTTTTCAAACCATTCATCACACATTTAAATATCTGTACTCACCAACAATTTACTTAGTACATAGAAGTATCAAATGATCGCTATAGTTACTGCTGATCATTATCTAGCGCTCATTGAATTTCCTAAAACCAAATTATACAACACTAAACATTGAGAAACTATTAAACACTTGTTCGTTACTATCAAACATTCACTAAACATGCATTACATCACCAGCCACCTTTTATATCGCCAAATACTCACTAAACATTACCATAAATAGATCAGCAGATATAAAAATATACTCTCACCAAACACCAATTAAACATAACCAAGTATTCACTAGACAGTAGCCAAATATTAAGAAAAACATAGTAAACATTAGTAAACACATATTAAACAGCACAAAATATCCACTAAATTTCATCTAACACCATCTAAACATTACTGCTAACTTAAAATGACTAAATATAGTACCTACTAACAGCCACTAGGTATCCCCAAACATTCTCTATTTATTACTAAGTTCTCCCTCAGTTTGACCGATTATGTAATACATATCGCACGAAACTGACTAGACATCACCAGACACAACCTAGACATCCAGGGACATCTACTAGACATCACCAGCACCAGCTATACATCGTTAAACCCCGATTACACATCTACTGAACTTTAGAGACCCACTAGGCATCGCCAGTCACCCACTAGGTATCGCTAGTCACCCACTAGGTATCGCTAGTTACCACTAGGCATCGCCAGTCACCAACTAGGTATCGCTAGTCACCCACTAGGTATCGCTAGTCACCCACTTGGCATCGCCAGTCACTCACTAGACATTAACAGCCACTCATTAAAGATCATCAGCCAATCCATTATGCATCACCAAAATTCCACTCATCACTATATTCATTACAAACAACAAGAATGAACATCGGCCTAACAGTAAACATCAATTATATGACACACATCAACAAAATAATACTTAAGCATTTCTAAACATCAATAGACAGGAAAACTGAGACAATTATGCATCATATGGGAATCTATTTCGTGGAAATGTTTCGCTAGTTAGTGCCTTCTTCAGTCCATTATACTGAAGAACCCACTGGTTGCCCAACCGTCTCCATAATTAAGATGCCAAAATGTTGCCCATGTGTCTCATTCTTCAACTTGTCGGTTCTCTAAACCATTTACGTCAAATCAGTTGACGGAGCTGACCTCAAAACAAATCTCCAAAGGAACACCAAATATCCATTCAGCACAACTACAGTATCAGCAAACGTTCGTAAACCTACGATTTAGATAAGGTGGCGTGGACAGGAGAATTCCTGGGAAAGGGCCAGGCGTCCAGACCCCCAACAATGCTACTTCTTGACTTGTAGAACCTGCAACGACCTCGCTCGTTCTCGTAGTCGAGAGCTCGCCCGTAAGATGAACTCGCGGTATCTGTCAAGTCACAGACAAATATTTGTGGAAAGATATTACTGTTGAAGAACAAAACGTCACTGAAGCAGACATTCTATAACAATGGGTTAAGCACACTTCATTGTGGAAGACAGGCACTATAAGAGTGTGGTATAAACCTTGGTAATAAATACCGACAAGTTGGTTTAGAAAGACACGTAAGCAAACACTATGACATATTTATTAGAAAACGTTTCGGTCCTGGGACCTTGATCACTTCTAACAAGTGATCAAGGTCCCAGGACCGAAACGTTTTCTAATAAATATGTCATAGTGTTTGCTTACGTGTCTTTCTAAACCAACTATAAGAGTGTCTTGGTGGCTCTGTCTCGTTGAGAATTGCTCTTAGTTTACCTTGATGGTTATCACAAAGGAGGTGTAGTACAGAGCCAGAGACTCTAAGTATGTGCAGTTTTACCAGTTGTCTCTGGTGCCATACTCTCTCTCTCTCTCTCACCTACAAAAGCCCACTTTCCTGCAGCGATACCATCGAAAAATTTGGCTGTGTCGATGAAGGAAGGTTCCAGGAGCTGTATGCGAGCCACTAGCTTCTGGAAGGACTTCCTGTCCGACTCCTGTAAGGACATACCAGGAGTATGATACTCTTGGAAAAAATATAATACTAATGAGATGCTCTAGAAAACTATAGTGACATTGTAAA
This sequence comes from Cherax quadricarinatus, assembly GCF_038502225.1. Taxonomy (NCBI): domain Eukaryota; kingdom Metazoa; phylum Arthropoda; class Malacostraca; order Decapoda; family Parastacidae; genus Cherax; species Cherax quadricarinatus. Next base: position 587,700 of record NC_091353.1, on the reverse strand, counting down.
GTAAATGCATTCTAAAAAGAGTCAAATATGTAAACAACTGTAATTAAAAATTTGCTAAGAATGGTACGATAACAAGGGGAAGAAGAAGAAGAAGAGGAAGAAGAAGAGGAAGAGGAAGAAGAAGAGGAAGAAGAAGAGGAAGAAGAAGAGGAAGAGGAAGAAGAAGAGGAAGAAGAAGAGGAAGAAGAAGAAGAAGAAGAGGAAGAAGAAGAAGATAGAGTAAGATACAATTACAAGAAGGAGAAAGAAGAAGATTAATGTTGAAGACAGGGACAAAGGAAGAAGGACAAGGATATTACAGAGGAAGAAGTAGTCGAAGGTATAGGAGGAAAGAAAGAAGACATAATAAAATGGAAGATGAAAAAGACGAAACAGCTTACCATCAGCATAGTCATAGTGTTGGAATGAACCTCAGTCACAGGGATGACGCGAGTGTTAGATGACAGCTTCTCGTGATTGTCAATGACAGCAGTGAACCTGAGGACAGTGTTCATCAGATGACAACAGTTTAAAAAACAATATAAATGCCTGAGAACAATGTTTACAGGATGACAACAGTCTCAGTAAATGTTCTAATGACTAAGGCCAGTGTTCAGGATGTGAGAACAGTTTTATTAACTGTGTTAATGATATTAGGACAGTGTTAACACCTCTGTTAATGATCTTCAAACAATGTTAATAACTGTGTTTAGTAAGTAAGTTTATTCAGGTATACACAAATACAGTTACATAGATTATCATACATAGCAGCATATGTGTAGAGAACACATATGTGTAGAGAACACATATGTGTAGAGAACACAAAAAAAGTCAGACTGTCAGAACTGAAGATTGAGACACTTATGCAGCATATGGGAATCTTTATTCAGGAAACGTTTAGCCACACAGTGGCTTCATCAGTCCAATACAAAGAGGAAGGCGTAAGGAGAGGAGGAGTATGAGGTAATCAGTCCCTCAGCCTGGAGTCGATGTTTTCAGTCCATCAATCTTGTAGAATGTACAGCATAGGGCCGTAGACGTGGCTTATATACTGTAGTGAGGTGACGTGAAGCAGACGGAAGCGGGATCATAGTGGTATCATCCACTAGTCGAAGTAGGTCTTTGTCCAAATGTTGAACAAGCGTTGAAGAATTCTTTGTAAGAAGATCCCATGATGCTGCAGTGTCTGACAGTTGTGATGAATGGTTTGAAAAACCGAATTCAACGCTTGTTCAACCTTTGGACAAAGACCTACTTCGACTAGTGGATGATACCACTATGATCCCGCCTCCGTCTGCTTCACGTCACCTCACTACAGTATATAAGCCACGTCTACGGCCCTATGCTGTACATTCTACAAGATTGATGGACTGAAAACATCGACTCCAGGCTGAGGGACTGATTACCTCATACTCCTCCTCTCCTTACGCCTTCCTCTTTGTATTGGACTGATGAAGCCACTGTGTGGCGAAACGTTTCCTGAATAAAGATTCCCATATGCTGCATAAGTGTCTCAATCTTCAACTTGTCGGTTTTTCAAACCATTCATCACAACTGTCAGAACTGTTAATACATGTGTTAATAACATGACAGTGTTAATATCTGTGAAAATGATCAAAGGACGGTGTTCATGGTTTCAGAACAGTGTTAATACCTGTGTTAAGGATTTGATAATAAGCTTAATAACTGTTTTAATGTTCATAATCTGAGAACAACGTTAATGGCCTGATGACAATGTTCATGGCAGTGTTAATTATCTGAAGACAATGTTCTTCCTCAGGAAACAGTATTAATGATCTCTGGAGAGAATATTAATTGATAAAAGCCAGAGTACAGTATTTATCACCTGAGGATAGAGATAATTTTCGGAGGACAGTGTTAATGAACTTATGTTTCTCTTAATGTGATGTGGTAAGTCGTAGTGACGTCAGGTAAATAATAATTACCTGAGGACAGTGTCATTGACCTGAGGACTGCTGCTCATATACCAGAAAAAAACTGCTTCTAAACTGACAGTGGTATACTCTTGTCTCTCTCTCACCTGGGTATAGCGATGAAAGCAGTGACGCTGCTTTGGTAGACGGAGTCCAGGACAAAGCACACGAGGACGAAGATCATGAAGTACACTCGCACACTCACAACTCTGGGAAGCTTCCGCTCATCTGCCATGAACAGGTGTGTAGTGAGTGGCACGTGCATAGTGAGGGACAGGTGTGTAGTGAGAGACAGGTGTGTAGTGAGGGACATGAGTGTGGAGAGAGACAGGTTTGTAGTAAGAGACAGAAGTGTAAAGAGGGACAGGTATGGGAGAGGTCTAAGCTTTGCTCAGACTTCAACAACAACAAATGTCATCAAAGATTTGTTAAGTTATACCATGAATTAAAGATCCTGGACTTCACCTTACGAAACAGACAAAGAAAACGCGATAGTAATTATGGACAAGGTAGAATATAATGGAAAAATGAACATGTTATTAGAAGACGGGGGTACTTATGTGCCTCTTAAATCTAAAAGATACTACATAACACACAAACAACGAGAGGTGCTGAAACATCTCTAAAGATGCCTAAGGACATTAAGAGAAGCTTGAAGACACTGAGAGATATAAAGATTCAATGATACAATAAGTGAAGGACACAAGAGAGACTGACAGACAATGGACATCATCCTGAGACACTTTAAGAGAAGGTCTCTTAATTCTGTGAAGCACTGGGAGACACCTGTAAACAGGGAGATAGTGATGCACCAGGGGATACCTTCATTAAGAACAGTAAGCAAACACTGGGAGATACTGAGAGATAATAAGATAACACTGCATATAGCTAAGACAACAAAATAAAGAACATCTAATCACTCTGACAAACACTAAGAGAACACTGAAGCACAATGAGAAGCAATAAAAGAACACTGAGAGTTAATATATTAACAGTGATAAACACTAAGTGAACACTGGAGAAGGTGAGACACAATATGAAAACATTGCCCTGAGAAATATTCGTAAACAATCAGAAAAAAATGTGTGAGAGATCGAGTGACAAGAAAACAGTGTGAGACACTGAAAACAAGTAGAGAATACTAGTAAACTCAGAGACAATAAGAGAACATTAGGAGACAGAGACAGTAAGAGAACACTGGGAGACTGAGAGATAATAAGAACAATAATACTGGGACACAATAAAATAAGACTAGTAGACAATGAGAAACAAAGAACACTGGAAGACAATGAGAGACAATGAGGGCTTCACTTGAGAGACTTACTCTGAGCGAGAATAAATTTGCTGACGGTGAAGACTTGGAGGTGAACATCACCAGTGTGTTGCCAGACATCAGGAAGGAGCAAGCTACTGGCCCGCCGGAGAGCATACATCACCAACGTGCTGAACAACACCAGCAACAACAGTAGAGGATACACCTGTGCATGTAGCATCAAGGGTGATAATTATGACACACCTGCAATAGTTACGTTTGTCTATTCCGGAACGTTTCGCCTCCACAGTAGGCTTCTTCAGACGAATACTGAGGAGGCACCAGGAGTGCTGCGAAGCGTTTCGGAATACAGATACATAAGTGTTGAACATGTGATTTACTTATGAAACTGTCACACAACACACACATACCTGCACCCACACAACACATACACACACACCTGCACCCATACAACACATGAGTACCAACAGAAAGAATCACAGTGGTCCCCGACACCTGCACCTACAACAGCACACACACCTGCACCCACACAACACTTGAAACACGACCCAGCAATCACACCAGCACCCATACCTGCACCCACACATGAATCCACATACCCAAAAACACCAAAACTCACACTTGTACTCAAACCAATACCCACACCAAAACCCAGACTACGAGTCACATCATCAGCATCCAAACCTCAATCCATACCTGAAAGCAATACAACGCCCAGAGATGCACCCACACATAAACCCACACGAGAACTCACATTAACACAAACGACAGCACCCAGACAAGGACCCATACGGGAACCCACACCTGCACCCGACTCAGGATTATTACAATCCTGTTACAGAATACCGACAAAATTAAGAGTATGCAACACTAGAGAATCGTAATTCGAGAAAATTTCACCAACTAGTGCCTTTTGTAATCCAATACAGAGGGAATTTAAAGGCAGTGAAACTTGATACAGAACAAGATGAAGAAGTTTGTCCCTCAGCCTTGCAGAACTCTTCACAGAAAACAGAGAAAGATTAGGGAATTAGTTACTCAACCTGGAAGCCAGTGTTCAACACTAGTCTTCAGTCTCAGATTCATCAATACTAAGGTAGTGAGCAAGTGTTTCCAGGCTGAGGGGATGATTACCTCATCTTCTACTGTCTCTAGTTTCAACACCTTCAGATTATCTCTGAATTGAATTGATAAAATCACAAGGACTCACACCAACACTCACACCAACACTCACACACCAACACAGACAACCACACCTACATCAACACCCACACCAATACTCACACACCAACACCCACAACCACACCTACATCAACACCCACAGCATCACCCACACCAGCACCCACACCAACACCCACATCAACATCCACACGATCACCCACGTCAACACCCACATCAATATCCACACCAACACCCACACCAACGCCCACACCAACACCCACACCAACACCCACACCAACACCCACACTAACACCCACACCAACACCCACACCAACACCCACACAATGAGCCAGCAAGTCTGAAAATGATTTAGAGTTTTTCACTGTCAGTCGTCTCCTCATAATCGGCTCCTCACCCCGTTTCTCTACCATCTCTCCTTGTTTATGATTTCTCTCTCTCTCTCTCTCTCTCTCTCTCTCTCTCTCTCTCTCTCTCTCTCTCTCTCTCTCTCTCTCTCTCTCTCTCTATCACTCTTACAGTCACTCGTCCCTCTCTGCCTGCTGTGTTATCTTGCCTCTGACTTACGGTCGGGTTGAAGATCTGCAGCAGGAGGAAGGGCCGAGGCTGAGGCTGTGCAGAAGCCGACGTAATAATCACAGGATTCTCACTTAACCATTCAGCAAAGTCGATCACCTGCGAGAGAGAGAGAGAGAGAGAGAGAGAGAGAGAGAGAGAGAGAGAGAGAGAGAGAGAGAGAGAGTAATATATTGTATAAATATAAATATAATTAAATATATTTCGATTTTACTGTATTTCAAACGCCCGGCGCCTCTACCCCAAAACACTGAAAACAATAGTGTAAACTGCTCATAAAATACTAATGCGGCAAAACATGTAAATATTTGCAAGTACATTTGTATGCTTGCCTAAGGATGCAAATATACAAATTTTTGTGTATGCATATGTATGAACGTAAATATTCTCTTATGAATGTATGTCTGCATAAGTATATATATGTATGAGATCATATATATATATATATATATATATATATATATATATATATATATATATATATATATATATATATATATATATATATATATATATATATATATATATATATATATATATGCAAAACAACCACTCTGAAAGAATAGAGAAATTCCAAGCGCTTTCGTGTCTACTCACATAGTTCCTTGATAATGTGAGTAGTCACGAAAGCGCTTGGAATTTCTCTATTCTTTCAGAGTGGTTGTTTTGCATATTTTGAAATCACCTGTTTACTGTGATCTTATTGCATATATATATATATATATATATATATATATATATATATATATATATATATATATATATATATATATATATACATATATATATATATATTCATTTATTTAAATTCTGTGCATTTTTTATTATTATTAAAGATTCGGCGGTATTCTCCCGGCCCGGGCCTTTTCCAAGTGGTGGCCCGGCCTCGGCTCCCTCTCTAGGGAGTGTCTGAGACCCAAGTCTCCCACGGGAGGAGGCACAAGTACCTCCTCATCTTTGGGACCAACTGTCCCCAGGCCTAGCCACAAGCTAGGCCACCCTGGCCTGCCATCCCCCCCCCCCAAGGGGGATAATGGGAATGATAATCTTGCGAGCTGGAAGCTCTGGCTCAGGCACCTACCCTGCCCTAGAAGAGATGGGCATGGTATCGACGTGTGTATTTTTTCTCTATTTTACACCATTGTGAAATATATATTTTTTATAAATACTGATATGCTTCTTTTGTATTGAATAATGATTAAAAAAAATTTTTTTTATGAAAAAAATCAGTTATAATTAACAAGAAATATAACATCTATTAAGTCTAAATATAACTTAATAAAAGATGTACATACCATGATGTGTATGTCACTGAGAGTATAAAATACACAGATAACCCGCACATGGAAGAGAGGAGCTTACGACAACGTTCCGGTCCGACTTGGACCTTTTACAAAGTCATACTAACGAAAAGGAGAGAAGGAGAGAGTATATATAGGCCAGGAGGTGGTAGTGGTGGTAGTAGTGGAGGTGGTAATGGTGGTGGTGGAGTCAGTCAAATACTAAGAGGAGCACTCCAAGGGAGCTAGGGGCCCACAAGGGAGCTAGGGGCCCACAAGGGAGCTAGGGGCCCACAAGGGAGCTAGGGACCCACAAGGAAGCTAGGGGCCCACAAGGAAGCTAAGGGCACACAAGGGAGCTAGGGGCCCACAAGGGAGCTAGGGGCCCACAAGGGAGCTAGGGGCCCACAAGGGAGCTAGGGGCCCACAAGGGAGCTAGGGTCCCACAAAGGAGCTAGGGGCTCACAAGGGAACTAGGGGCCCACAAGGAAACTAGGGGTCCACAAGGGAACTAGGGGCCCACAAGGGAGCTAGGGGCCCACAGAGGGTAGGCGCAAGAACACAGAGGTGGGGGGAGAAGTAATGAAGCACCAAATATCCACGGCAGAAGAAAGACAACCCAAAGGAGAAAGAGGAAAGAGGAAAATCGAAGTTTGGAGCATTTAATAATGTAGTGGGAGAGGAAGGTATCTACAGAGACGAAGCCACGACTAAGATTCAAACAAGGAAAGTTGTGTATAAGGGAGGATTCAACCAGACGGTGATTCTTAGAGTTGATTTTACTACAACCTCTGTTGCAGGGTTGAAGGCATTTTTGACGTTGTTGCATACATCGTTAATAATCCCCGGGTAGTCGATACGCAATGTAATTCATTAAGAAACCAGAAAATTAATAATAATAAGAATACAATGAAGAAGATGGTGAAGAAGAAGAAAAGAAGGGAGATGAAGAGAAGAGAAGAAAAAGATAGCAAATATTACCTCACGGCTCTCCATGGTTGGTGTGAAGTCCATTGGGCTGAAGTCAATTTCCTGCAACACAACAGTTTTAATTATTAATAGTAATAAGATATAGCAATCATTGTCTTCTTTTGAAAAAAAAAAAATATTCGTTCTGTGCAGAAAAAAAATACAGTAAAAAAATACTTGTAGATGAATGGTTCAGACAACCGACACGTTGATGACTTAGACACTAGTGCAACACTTGGCTATCTTTACTGTGAAACCGATTGGTCAGCCAGTGGCTTCCTCAGTCCAAAGAAGAATGTTAGAAGATCAGAAGGAGTTCGAAGTAATCAATCCCTCAGCCTGAAGTCGATGTGATCAGTCCATCAGTCTTGATAAAAGTACACCAAATGTGCAGAGAAGAGGCTTATATACTCCAGACAGGTGAGGTACAGCAGTCGGTGGAAGTGTCACCGTGGAAAAATCCACGGTGACACTAATCTATAGGTCAGGCCTATAGATTAGGCAAATTTACAATTCCTTGTATCAACATTCCAAGAAGTAGCTGTGTCTGCAGTATATAAGCGACTTTGTCGCTTATATACTGTACGTTTATCAAGATTTCTGAACTCATCTCATCTACTCCAGGATGAGGGACTCATTACCACCAATCTTCTCTGTACTGGAGTGAGGAAGACACTAGATGGCGATACGTTTCCACAGTAAATATACCAGTGTTGCACAAGTATTTAGTTTATTAAATACTTATATGAGAAAATTTTGCATTCCATTGGTAAAAAACTAATGTCATTGAGGGGAAACGTTCTTTTACTGGCAAAAATTTATTTCTTCAGGAAGGACCGCAGCAGAAAGCAAAAATGAAGTGAGTTTCTCGATTTTTTTTTATTATTAACACACTGGCCGATTCCCACCAAGGCAGGGTTCCCCGAAAAAGAAAAACTTTCACCATCATTCACTCCATCACTGTCCTGCCAGAAGGGTGTTTTACACTACAGTTTTTAAACTGCAACATTAACACCCCTCCTTCAGAGTGCAGGCACTGTACTTCCCATCTCCAGGACTCAAGTCCGGCCTGCCGGTTTCCCTGAATCCCTTCGTAAATGTTACTTTGCTCACACTCCAACAGCACGTCAAGTATTAAAAACCATTTGTCTCCATTCACTCCAGATGACTGTTGTTAATTAATGGGAACCCTGTTACATACTCGTAATAAGTTGTTAATCTAAACGGGGGAAAACATTGTTAAATCATATTTTAGTTATGAATATTCTCGGATGCCCTATAATGCCTTACTTGTATATATCGTAGTTTTAATGCAATTTTTCATCAAAGTTAACAGTTAACAACAATTTTAACTTGACTCACAAAATCGTAATGACTCGACTGCAAACAAACCATACCACGGGCGGGGTTAGAACCCGCGATCAGAAAGTCTCAAAACCAGCTAACCCAGCTAGCTGGCCCAGTGGCTAACGCGTCGATCTGGAGTTCTGAGACTCTGATCGCGGTTTCTAACCCCGCGTTAAAAATAGCCAGATAAGAAAGAGTACCTTCTGGTGTAGTGCTCCGATGACGCCGTCCCAGGACCCATTCTCATCAGGTGATCCCCAGTGTGTATATATCGTGGGGATAATACTGAAGTTATGGTGCTCTTGGAGAATAACTAGGATGTCGTAGGAGTAACCATGCATTGTGTACGAGGAAGAAGAAAACGAATGGGAGGAGTTAGTAAGGTTGTTAGATGAGGAGATGGTGGAGGGGGAGTTAGTCGAAGAGTTGATGGTGGAGGAGGGAGAAGAGAAGTTGATGGAAGAGGAAGAGTTGGTCAATTCTTTGATCTGTAAAACCCGAGGTTTCTGAAACACAAGAAACCTGATTGGATGACTTACTGATGTTTATCTTTGTTAATATTAGCTAAAATGTTTTATAGCAATTATAACCTTAGTTACATCGTACACATAAACATCAAAGGCTTTCAGTATTAACACATAAAGATAATAAGTGTGGGCTTATAACAGTGAGATACAATATTATTGTCTGAAATAACTGACACGAACAGTATTGCCAGACTACTGTTATACGTTAGGTAAAAGGATACAAGAGTAACTCAAATGACGCACTAACACCATTTCTAAGAAAGTTATAATCCTTCCGAACACCCAGATTGCATTGAATGTTTCCGAAGTACTCGTGCAAGCTAACATTAGAGTCACTATATGGGATCTAACCAGGACAAAATCGAAGCACCATGAACCAGTCAATGCAGGGGTTTACACTATACCCTGTGGAGGCTGCCACAGAATATATGTATGAGACACAGCAAGAAATCTCCTAGCGCGTTTCAATGAACACATTAATGCATGTAGGGACAATAACCTCAGTAACACCTACGTACAACACCGGAATTCCGCCTCAATATTCTCTGTAAACTCTAAAGATTGCTTTGTGCGAATGCTCCAGATCAGCAGGTTTTTATACTCACACCATCCCGTCTGGCACCAATGATTATTCCAAGGTCGAAGTCACATTGATCACATTTCTTCCCCTTTCTGATGTCTACTCTGAACAACAACTGAACCTCTTAGTCACGTCTCATGCTTTTATAGGCATTAAGTCGCTACCACGTGATTGGCTGAGTAGATATTTGCGTTAATGAGCACGTGTACAGTCTATCTAATAAAGCACCCACTGAGTGTATATTGCTTGATGATAAGAATATTAAACAGAAATTAAGCTGAGATATATTTGCTAAAGGCGGGATGCAAGAGATGTAACAATAGTTCTGCAACCACTACATACAGACACACACACACACACACACACACATACACACTAAGTATTTCTTCAGTCATAGAGTAGTCAGGCCATGGAATAGCCTAGAAAGTGATGTAGTGGAGGCAGGAACCATACATAGTTTTAAGGCGAGGTATGATAGAGCTCATGGGGCAGGGAGAGAGAGGACCTAGTAGCAATCAGCGAAGAGGCGGGGCCAGGAGCTGTGACTCGACCCCTGCAACCACAAATAGGTGAGTACAAATAGGTGAGTACAACAATCTTCAACACATCTATCGAAACAGAGCGACTACCTGAGGTACGGAAGACAGCAAATGTAGTCCCAATTTTTAAATAAGGAGACAGACACGAAGCATTAAACTACAGACCTGTGTCACTGACATGTATAGTATTCAAAGTCATGGAGAAGATTATCAGGAGAAGAGTGGTGGAGCACCTAGAAAGGAACGAGCTTATCAACGATAGCCAGCACGAGCTCAGAGACGGGAAATCCTGTGTCACAAACCTACTTCAGTTCTATGACAGGGTGACAGCAGTAAGAGAAGAGAGAGAGAGAGGTGGGTGGATTGCGTTTTCTTGGACTGTAAGAAGGCGTTTAACGGTTCCACACAAGAGATTAGTGCAAAAGCTGGAGGACCAAGCAAGGATAACAGGGAAGGCACTACAATGGATCAGGGAATACTTGTCAGGAGGACAACAAAGAGTCATGGTGCGTGGCGAGGTGTCAGAGTGGGCACCTGTAACGAGTGGGCTTCCACAGGGGTCAGTCTTAAGACCGGTGCTGTTTCTGGTATTTGTGAACGACATGACGGTAGGAATAGACTCAGAAGTGTCCCTGTTTGCAGATGATGTGAAGTTGATGAGAAGAATTCAATCGGCAAAGGACCAGGCAGAACTACAAAGGGATCTGGACAGGCTGCAGACCTGGTCCAGCAACTGGCTCCTGGAGTTCAACCCCACCAAATGCAAAGTCATGAAGATTGGGGAAGGGCAAAGAAGACTGCAGACGGAGTGCAGTCTAGGGGGCCAGTGACAACAAACCTCACCAGGCACATCTCCTGAGGCGCACATCAACCTAATAACTGCTGCAGCATATGGGTACCTAGCAAACCTAAAAACAGCATTCCGACATCTTAATAAAGTATCGTTCAGGACCCTGTACACTGTGTACGTTAGGCCCATATTGGAGTATGCAGCACCAGTTTGGAACCCTCACCTAACCAAGCATCTAAGGAAGCTAGTGAAAGTGCTAAGGCTTGCAACAAGAGATGTGCTCGACAAAAAAAAATGCATTCCCAAAATACAGGATAGAAGGAAGGCATCTTCTGAGAACAGGAAAATGGGAACTCCTCAAATCACACAGATGTGCTCGAATTTGTGCCCTTGTGAATCACGTCAGGCATTTGTATTTTTTCTTTATTTTGTAAACGAAGAGGATATATACGCGAATGGAACTTTTCTATCATGAATAACAAAAACAAAACTGGTGAAGTGGAAAATGACTAAGATTTATCACCCACAGACAACACCGTACTTACATTAATCACGCCAACTATGAGGGATCTTCCTCGCAAGTTCCTGGCTCTCTTCGGAAAGATTTCTCGAGTGAGCTGCAAGCCACACTTCTCTGTCCACCTGCTGGAGGAGGTTCGTGAGCTAGAGGAATCTCATATTAAAATTTTGCTGGAGAAATTGCCAGAGTAGTTGCAATATTTTGCTTTTCTGATATCTGAGTTGTTTTTACATATAATTGTTGACTTTCATCTGTGAAATCTCTCTCTCACTTTTCTTTCTTCTGAAGAAAGTGTCTTTTATTTTCCTTTGTCTGTCATTACTTGTATCATTCGTGTTACCTTTCCACCACATTTCTTTCTTCATAACGATACCCTTTCTTCGTTTCTCATCTTAAACAAGGTTTAACAAGCTTGGGTTAAGACTTCTAACTTTGTTTACAAGCTAAGAGCTGTTACCTACATCAGCTCTCTCTATATTTCTTTCTCTGATGTCATAACTTCAAGACTAGCAGCTGACTTTATTTATCCTTGAGAATGATCCGAGAAGTTCCACTTATTTTCTCTACTAATTGCAATGTTAAATCCTGGAACACATTGTCTTAACAATTTTGTTTCTTGTTTCGGTATCTAAATATCTTTGCTTTCTAAATGCATAGATATTTTCTTTTGGAATTAGTTTCTCCAAGGTACCAAGTCATACATTTAAGTCATTACAGTTCCCCCCAAAAAATCTTTAAAAATTGTTTTGTATATTACTAAAAATTCCTTAGAAAAGAGGGGAACAAGCTTGAGAAATGTGTAAAATTTAGGATCATGGATAATTTAATTAGTTTTTTTTAGGAATATTTTAATATGAAGAATGTTGTACCATCTTATAAGAATTAGCATATACTTATAAGATGGGGTAATCAGTCCCTCAGTCTGGAAAAGAATACAGCATATGTGCTAAGAAGTGGCCTTTTATTATTATTATTATTATTATTATTATTATTATTATTATTATTATTATTATTATTATCATTATTATTATTATTATTGTTATTATTATTATTATTATTATTATTATTATTAATATTATTATTGATATTACTATTATTATTATTATTAATATTATTATTATTATTATTATTATTATTATTATTATTATTATTATTATTATTAATATTACTATTATTATTATTATTGTTATTACTATTATTATTATTATTATTATTATTATTATCATTATTATTATTGTTGTTGTTGTTGTTATTAAATTTGTATGTTATTAATACGAGTTATTTTCGCTCTGTACAACTTCGGAAAGACAAATTCTTATGTAGTGAATATAAATAATGTAACAACTGTAAACTATTATTAACATCATTATTAATGTTATAATGGTCATAATAGTTACTGAATCACGTGTCAAATATCTGAAACGTTTTAAGAGTGTGAAGAGTTACCCTTTCTGACGCTCGTTTCTCGAGATGTTCCAATGTTTTTCTGTAGAAGACACATCTGGGAAATCTGAAAAAAAAATGGGCTACATTCCGATGTTTATGGGACTGCCTAACAATATATTCTCTTTCCTTCTTACCCACTTACCTAAGTGTCCGTATACCAACCTACCTTCCTCCCATCTTTCTGCCAACCCACCTCAAACCTATCTACCTGCCTATTAATTAATTCCAATCTATTTACCTAGCTATTAAGTAATTCCAATCTATCTACCTGCCTATTAAGTAATTCCAATCTATCTCCTTGCCTATTAACTAATTCCAACCTATCTACCTGCCTATTAACTTATTCTAATCTATCTACCTGCCTGTTAACTAATTCCAATTTATCTACCTGCCTATTAAATAGTTCCAACATATCTACTTGCCTATTAACTAATTCTAATCTATCTACCTGCCTATTAACTAATTCCAATCTACTTACCTATTAAATAATTTCAGTCTGTCTACCTGCCGATTAACTAATTCCAATCTATTCATCAACTGGTTTATTTGGCCACTATCCTCCAATCTGTCTAACTCCTTTCATACATACTACTCCTATCCTACTGTAAAAAAAAAAAATTCTACCCCTTATTTGCTTACCCACCTACATCAGTGACACTTACGTGCCCACGTAGCTGAAGTACTTGGAGCCGTCGCCGGGAGAGATCAGTGTGTAGGCGACCCAGTATTCTCCATACAGAGACGGTCGCAGCAAGACGCAAGTCGATCCCTCCTCCAGAGCATCCGCTAGCATCTGGCTCTCTGCATGAAGGTCTAGGATCACATAGTACCAGGTGGTCAACTGTGTGGGTAGGAACAGAACTGGTTAGCTAAGTGTGGAGGGGAATACTAGTCGTGTGTGTGGGCAGGAAGAGTATTGGTCATATGTGCGATGAGGAGAAGGGCACAGTCAGCTGTGAAGAAAGGGACTGTACTAGATAGCTCCGAGGGACGAAACAGTCACCAGAGTGAGGAGAGACTGTAGAGAGCAATTTTGAGAGGGATATAACTGCTCAGTTGTGAGAAGAGGAACAGCACTTTCAACTGCGTGCAGGAGGACAGTACTTTCATCCGTGTGAGGAGAGACGGTACTAGCCAGCTGTGTGGGGAGAGACAGTACTAGCCAGCTGTGTGGAGAGAGACAGATCTGATATTGTGTGGGAACACAGTACTGTTCAGCTATGTGGGTAAAGACAGGTCTAGTCAGCTGTGTGGGAGAGGACAGACATGTGCCGTGAGACAATACTGGTCAACTGGGTGGGGAGGACAGTACTGGTCATCAGTGTTGGGAGGACAGTACTGGTCATCAGCGTTGGGAGGACAGTACTGGTCATCAGCGTTGGGAGGACAGTACTGGTCATCAGTGTTGGGAGGACAGTACTGGTCATCTGTGTTGGGAGGACAGTACTGGTCATCAGTGTTGGGAGGACAGAACTGGTCATCAGTGTTGGAAGGACAGTACTGGTCATCAGCGTTGGGAGGACAGTACTGGTCATCAGTGTTGGGAGGACAGTAATGGTCATCAGTGTTGGGAGGACAGTACTGGTCATCAGCGTTGGGAGGACAGTACTGGTCATCAGTGTTGGGAGGACAGTACTGGTCATCAGCGTTGGGAGGACAGTACTGGTCATCAGTGTTGGGACGACAGTACTGGTCATCCGTGCTGGGAGGACAGTACTGGTCATCCGTGCTGGGAGGACAGTACTGGTCATCCGTGCTGGGAGGACAGTACTGGTCATCCGTGCTGGGAGGACAGTACTGGTCATCCGTGTTGGGAGGACAGTACTGGTCATCAGTGTTGGGAGGACAATACTGGTCATCAGTGCTGGGAGGACAGTACTGGTCATCAGTGTTGGGAGGACAGTACTGGTCATCAGTGTTGGGAGGACAGTACTGGTCATCAGTGTTGGGAGGACAGTACTGGTCATCAGTATTGGGAGGACAGTACTGGTCATCAGTGTTGGGAGGACAGTACTGGTCATCCGTGCTGGGAGGACAGTACTGGTCATCCGTGCTGGGAGGACAGTACTGGTCATCCGTGTTGGGAGGACAGTACTGGTCATCAGTGTTGGGAGGACAGTACTGGTCATCCGTGCTGGGAGGACAGTACTGGTCAGCTGTGCTGGGAGGACAGTAATGGTCATCCGTGCTGGGAGGACAGTACTAGTCATCCGTGCTGGGAGGACAGTAATGGTCATCCGTGCTGGGAGGACAGTACTAGTCATCCGTGCTGGGAGGACAGTAATGGTCATCTGTGTGGGGTACAGACCCTTGGCCGTCTTCTAAAGTCTATTCTGAGAAATCTCTGCATAATAATCACACCACACGGTGCTTTCACACAATATCTCCACTGCATCTAGTCTCCTTCTTGCTAAAACGTTTAAATTCCATGCCTCACACTCACGTAAGAGTATTAGTACTGTACCTTACTTTTCCCTCCTAGACCCTATGGGTCGCCTAGCCTTTCATATACCCAGCAACCGAGATAATCATAAATATCAGAATGCGTTAATTTGTGTAAGTTTTTAATAGTAATGAGAGAATACGAAGCATAAAAATATTAAATAGGGGCTGGATGAAAAGTATGAATCAGAGAGTGGAGACTATGATGAGATGGTTCGGCTCTCCAGGTGGGATAGTGAGATTTGGATGAAACAGCCATAAAAGAATGGGAAGGAATATTCGTAGGTTATAAGAGGTTGTGACGCTAGAGTCCAGAAGAAATATTTGAGTTAAGGTAATATTTATGAGGTAATCTGTTTGCGGAACTGAGTTCACGATGCGGAAAGTCTAGGGTCTGAAGGATGGGTAAGGATGCTGTGGTTGACAAGGATCATTTGTAGTGTAGTTTCAGCACACGTTTGGCAAGACAGGTATTGAATAAATGATGGCAAGTGTGTTTCCTTCTTTGGTATAATCTCCCTTGGTGGAAAATAATCAATGTGGTTAAATACAATTATTGATATCAATACTAATACTATTACTAATACTAAAACTGTTCCTAATATAATAATAATAATAATAATAATAATATTATTATTATTATTATTATTATTATTATTATATGATAAATGATAATATTATTGCTTTGAATGATAATATTGAAGGTTATGATAATGAAAAAACTAATAACATTTATGATTCACTTTTAATAATAATCTAAAAATATACTATTAATGATATTAATGCATTATAATAATAATTATAAATAATAATAATAATAATAATAATAATAATAATAATAACAATAGTAATAACAGTAGTAGAAATAGTAATAGTAGTACTAGTAGTAGTAGTAGTAGTAGTAGTAGAGTAACAAGTGAGCAGTAGAGTATGAGCAGAGAGAGTATCAGGCAGAGCTAGCAGCAGCAGACAGGAGCGAGCAGAGTCAGCAGCAGCAGAGATGCAGCAGAGGCAGCAGCAACAGAGCAGCAGAGCAGCAGCAGTATAACAGAGCGAGCAGTAGCAGTAGTCAGAGCAACAGCAGCAGTCAGCAGCAGTAGAGAGTATGAGAAGCAGTAGCAGGCTTACCTGGTGCTGATGATACAGTATACTCTCACTGTATATATACTCTCAGTGTATATTTATTGTAAATCAATAAATACTCTCAGTGTATGTGTTTTGGTAGTGAACACGTTCTATACACCTTCAATAACTAATTTGTAGTTGATAGGCTTTAATCTCATTTTAAGAATTAATTTTATCGTTACTTACATCAGTTGCCTGAACTAAGATGTCAGATTATAAGACATGTCTGATGTATGTGCACAAATGACTTCATAGAGCACACACTGTGTGATGACTGAACACAAGAAGTAACGTTATAAGACATACACTGATATATGACCTCAACGAGTGACATCACAGAACAAGCTCTGTGTGATGTTCAAACAAGAAATGACGTCAGAAGGCATACAAGTGACATCATTGGTCATACACTGTCTGTTGCATGAATATTTCAAGTAATCGCAAGTCATACGCTGTTTTATATGTGAACACAGCAAGAGATGCCATAAAGCATTCACGAATGACGTCATTGCGCATACACTGTATGATGTACAAATATAAGTGAAGTCAGAAGACATCCGCTGTGTGAAAGTATGCATATAACAAATAACATTAAAACATGCATTATCTGGCCTTAGTATACATGGGGTATGAATTGCCTGATCATATGTATGAATGCAAGTGACGAATGTCTAAGGATGAGTTAGTAAGTAAAATTCGACACTGTTTAGGTAATGATGATATCGTCTACATCCATACCCCTATGTTGATGACGTCCATGAAGTTCCGTCTCTGTTGGAGAGAGAGGGGAAAACATCAGTGAAATCTTGGCGAAACATCAAACACACACACACACACACACACACACACACACACACACACACACATACACACACACACACCGATACCTCAGTAAGGATTCGTTCAAGACTCTGTATACCATTTACGTCAGGCCCATACTGGAGTATGCAGCACCAGTTTGGAACCCACACTTGGTCAAGCACGTCAAGAAATTAGAGAAAGTGCAAAGGTTTGCAACAAGACTAGTCCCAGAGCTACGGGGATTGCCCTACGAAGAAAGGTTGAGGGAAATCGGCCTGACGACACTAGAGGACAGGAGGGTCAGGGGAGACATGATAACGACATATAAAATACTGCGCTGAATAGACGAGGTGGACAAAGACGGGATGTTCCAGAGATGGGACACAGAAACAAGAGGTCACAATTGGAAGTTGAAGACTCAAATAAATCAAAGGGATTTTAGGAAGTATTTCTTCAGTCATAAAGTAGTCAGGCCGTGGAATAGCCTAGAAAGTGTCGTAGTGGAGGCGGAAACCATACATAGTTTTAAGGCGAGGTATGATAAAGCTCATGGGGCAGGGAGAGAGAGGACCTAGTAGCAATCAGCGAAGAGGCGGGGCCAGGAGCTGTGACTCGACCCCTGCAACCACAAATAGGTGAGTACAAATAGGTGAGTGAGTACACACACACATGCACTCACACACGCGCACAATATGACTCGACCCCTACAACCACAGTTAGGTGTGTATAATTAGGTGAGTATATATATGTGTATATATATATATATATATATATATATATATATATATATATATATATATATATATATATATATATATATATATATATATATATATACAAGACTGAGCATAGAGTGTAGCACGGTACGACATCTGAATCACTACCCAGGCCTCATGTGGCTAGATTTCACTGCCAGAAGAAACTGAAGTGGAACCAGGATGTCATGAGTGCCGCCACAACGCCCTGTGGCCTGGTGGCAAAAGCTCTTGCTACACACGGTGAGGGTCCGGGTTCGATTCCCGGCGAAGGGGTGGAAACATTGGACGTGTTTCCTTAAACCGGTTGTCTATGTTCACCCATCAACAAAATGTACCTGGGTGTTAGTAGACTGGTGTGGGTCGCATCCTGGGACAAAACTAACCTATACTCAGCATAACAAGCGGCTTTCTGTATAGTAGTATATCATTGATGTCAGTTGTGGTCTGTATACCTTGTACTTGTAGTAAATAAGAACATTATATTATGTTTTTATTATTATTATTATTATATTATAAGTGGAACCAGGACAACAGGAGTGCCGCCACAAGGAGTGTCAACGCTGTAGCGGCAAGTACTCGCCTGTGCGTGGTGGTTGGGGTCAGTTTTGGGGTCTAAGTTCCGCCAGCTGTAATGTGAAGGGGTCCTCCCTTAGTGTGAACAAGGAATAGGCTAATAAAGAGCAGTATTTGGCACTTAAATCCAGAAGCCAGGCCGGGTAGGCAAGTGTGTCTATTAGACTAGTACCACTAGAAAGTTATGGACCGGGCCGCGGGGACGTTGATCCCGGAATGCCCGCCAGGTAAACTCCATCACTCCTTTTCCTCAGTCGTCTAAACCATCTCCGCGCCTACTTTCTTCTCAGTGTTCCAATCCTTCGCTACCTACTAGTCTTCCACTACCTCCTCATGTAGACTTTACTATCCCTAGTAGTCCGTAGACACCTACCGCTTCATGTTACCAGTATACGTTTCTTCATAAATCATGACTTATTTACGGTGGAATATTCGAGGCCTCAGGGGTAATCGGGGTGAGCTTCAGGCGTTGCTCTCCCAGTTTTTCCTGGGGTTTGCAGCAGTTATCCCGGACAGCGTAGTGCGAGGGCATTTATCAGACTCAGTTCGCATTTCTACAGTTGAACAGTATTCAGTTCTTATTGCTTTGCAAGCTATTAAGAATTTTGATTCGCCTCATCCCCTAGTTCTTCATATAGAACTTTAGTCGTGCCATATTTCTAGCAAAACCAATGAAATCGTTTCAAGGTAACGAGCAGGCACACTGCTGAGCGGTCAGCAGTACGTGACCCCCCAGTTTCATATAGAGGTATTCAGTTCTCAGACTATTTTGCCGTAATCTCTAACCACCGTCATAACCATTGGGAACAACGTTGGTCCAATATGACTCATAACAAATTATATTCCATCAAGCCAAGTTTAGGTTATGGGGATTCTTATTGATTCTGAGGTTGAGAGACTACGCTCTCCCGTCTTGGCATCGGGCACACCCGTCTTAGTCATGGGTATCTCAAGAAGAGGCGCCCTGTTCCACTCTGTGAGAATTGTCAGGTTCCAATTTCAGTTTGCCATATTCTATAGGACTGTCTTGTCTTTCAACGAGCACGCAGAATTTACCCCCGACATCGTCACCGCTTTCCGCCTTGACAACCGATTTATTACACAAACTTTAATAATACTTCCTTTAGCACTTCTCACAACCCTTTCTAACTCTACTTCTGTTATCCTATTCATCCTTCCTACTCTCTGCTCTAGCAGCACCCCGTGCCCTGCAGCGCTCTATGACCCTAGTGGGTTTAGCACTTGTTTAATAATAATAATAATAATAATAATAATAATGCTTTTATCCTCTATGTCAGTCTGTCTGTCTCTCTCGTACCTGCTTGATTATATCCAAAACGTCGAAAGACGTTCCGTAGACGATAAACTGGTCAGTACTGAGGTACCCTTCTGTAGGTCCAAGGTGGCTCAGAAACCTCTTTAGATTGGTCCATATCTCGATCTGGATATAGCGGCCGCTTAACAAGTAGGCCACCTTGTCTAGTCCCTTCACTGACAAGTCAAAAAAAGCCCTGGTAAGGGTGATGGGAGCCGGCTTTTCACAGTATGAAATAAAATTATATAATAAGAACAATATTTAAAGCATTCTCAATTCTCCTTGTGGTAAATGCAAGACAAAAACACAATCTTTTGGTCTGTAACTAGGTTACCTGTTGAGGAAATTAAGACTACTCCCTCTGGTTTTTCTGCAGCAAATTGAATGAGAAGTAAATACAGAAATATCGTCCACTTTTCTCCTTGTTGCCCGTTGTTTCTACTCAACTTACCTATTTGTCCCCTGGTAAGGATGTGTATGTCCACGTGACCAGTGGTGAGTAAGACGTCGATCAGGAAGCCTCCCAGCTTAATCCCGGCCTGTGACTGATCATCGGGGACCAAAGTGGTCTTACGTTTGGCCTCGGTCTTTAAAATGGCATCTTTAGCTGGAAGGTTATATAATTTTGGTTATAGGATGTATTTTATCGTAGTTGTTACTTTGCGTTGAGTTCATACGTATGCTTACTCAGCGAGTTTAAATCTAAATTATTAACTTTCCGTGATCTATTTTTTACTTTTTTTATTAACACATCGGCCGTCTCTCACCAAGGCAGGGTGGCTCGAAAAAGAAAAACTTTCACCATCATTCTCTCCATGACTGTCTTGCCAGAGGCATGCCTACACTCTAGTTATAAAACTGCAACATTAATACCCCTCCTTCAGAGTGCAGACACTGTACATCCTATCTCCAGGACTCAAATCCGGCCCTGCCGGTTTCCCTGAATCCCTTCATCAATGTTATCTTGCTTACACTCCAACAGCACGTCAAGTCCTAAAAAACCATTTGTCTCTGTTTGCTCCTATCTAACATGCTCACGCACGCTTGCTGGAAATCCAAGCCCCTCGCACACAAAACCTCCTTTAACTCCTCCCTCCAACCTTTCCTAGACCGACCACTACCTTGCCTTCCCTCCACTACAAATTTATACACTCGACGTCATTCCATTTCGTTCCAACCTCTCTACATGTCCAAAACATCTCAATAACCCCTTCTCAACCCTCTGGATAAATGTTTTGGTAATCCCACACCTCCTCCTAATCTCCTAACTACGAATTCTCTGCATTATATTCACACCACACATTGCCCTCAGACATGACATCTCCACTGCCTCCAACCTTCTCCTTGATCAAACTTTCACCACCCATGTCTCACACCCATACAAGAGTGTTAGTGTAACTATACTCTCATACATTCCCCTCATTGCTTCCATGAATAAAGTTCTTTGTCTCCACAGACTCATCAGTGCTCCACTCACATTTCCCCCCTTCGTCAATTTTGTGATTCACCTCAAATTCATAGACCCATCTGCTGGCACTTCCTCTCCCAAATATCTTAATACATTCACCTCATTCATACTCTCTCCCTCCAATCTGATATCCAATCTTCCGTTACCTATTTTCTTGTTATCCTCATCACCTTACTCTTTCCTATATTCACTTTTAATTTTCTTCTTTTACGTACCCTACCAAACTCATCAGCCAACCTCTACAACTTCTTTTCGGAATCTCCCAAAAGCACAGTGCAATCAGCAAAGAGCAACTGTGACAACTCCCACTTTGTGTTAACTTCTTTATCTCTTAACAGCACACGCCTTGCCAACACCTGAGCAATCACTTCTCTTTCAACGCCATTTATAAATATATTGAACAACCACGGTGTCATCACACATCCTTGTCTAAGGCCTACTTTTACTGGGAAATAATCTCCATCTCTCCTACATTATCCTCGTAAAGACTCTTCACTACTTTCAATAACATACCTCCTATTCCATACATTTGCAACATCTGCCACATTGGCCCCTATCCACCCTACCATACGCCTTTTCCAAATCCATAAATGCAACAAAAACATCTTTAGCCGTATCTAAATACTGTTCACTTTTATGTTTCACTGCAAACACTTGGTCTACATACCCCCTACCCTTCCTAAAACCTCATTGTTCATCTGCTGTCCTACTCCGTCTTACTCTTAACTCTTTCAATAATAACTCTACCATACAATTTACCAGGTATACTCAACAGACTTATTCCCCTATAATTTTTACACATTCTTTTCTCCCCTTAGCCTTTATACAAAGGAACTATGCATGCTCTCTGCCAATCACTAGGTACCTTACCCTCTTCCATACATTTATTAAATAAAAACACTAACCACTCCAAAACTATATCCCCACCTGCTTTTAACATTTCTGTTTTTATCCCATCAATCCCAGCTGCTTTACCCCCTATCATTCTACCCACTGCCCCACGCACTTTCCCCACACTCACAGCTGGTTCTTCCTCACTCCTACAAGATGTTATTTCTCCTTGCCCTATACACGAAATCACAGCTTCCATTTCTTCATCAACATTCAACAATTCCTCAAAATATTCCCTTCATCTTCCCGATACCTCTAACTCTCCATTTAATAACTCTTCTCTCCTATTTTTAACTGACAAATCCATTCGTTCTCTAGGCTTTCTCAACTTATTAATCTCACTCCGAAACTTTTTCTTATTTTCAACAAAATTTGTTGATAACATCTCACCCACTCTCATTTGCTCTCTTTTCATTGCTTCACCACTCTCTTAACCTCTCTCTTTTCTCTTCATATTCTCCCTCCTTGCATCACTTCTACTTTGTAAAAACTCTCATAAGCTAACTTTTTCTCTCTTACTACTCTCTTTACATCATCATTCCACCAATAGCTCTTCTTCCCTCCTGCACCCACTTTCCTGTAACTACAAACTTCTGCTGAACACTCTGACACTATACTCTTGAACTATCCCATACATCTTCTACCCCATTGTCTATACTCACACTAGCCCATCTGCCTCTTCCTTCAGTTTATAAACCTTTACTTCTCTCTTGCTGCTTCCATTTTCCTTGTATCCCATCTACCTTTTACTCTCACTGTAGCTACAACTAAAAAGTGATCTGATATATCTGTGGCCCTTCTGTAAACATGTGAATCCTGAAGTCTACCCAACAGTCTCTCATCTACCAATACGTAGTCCAACAAACTACTGTCATTACGCACTGTATCATATCTTCTATACTTATTTATCCTCTTTTTCTTAAAATATGCGTTACCTATAACCAAACCTCTTTCTATACAAAGTTAAATCAAATGCTCCTCATTATCATTTACACCTGGCACCCCAAACTTACCTACCACTCCTTCTCCAAACGCTTCTCCTACTTTAGCATTTAGGTCTCCTATCACAATTACTCTCTCACTTGGCTCAAAATTCTTACACACTCGCTTAACATCTCCCAAAATCTCTCTTTGTCCTCTACACCCCTCTCTTCTCCAGGTGCATGCACACTTATTATGACCCACTTTTCTCATCCGACCCTTATTTTAATCCACATAATCCTTGAATTTATACATTTATATTCCCTCTTCTCCTTCCATAACTTATCCTTCAACATTATTGCTACCCCTTCCCTAGCTCTAACTCTCTCAGACACTCCTGTCTTAATCCCATTTATTTCTCCCCACTGAAACTTCCCTACCCCCTTCAGCTTTGTTTCGCTTAGAGCCAGGACATTCAACTTCTTTTCGTTTATAACATTAGCAATCGTTCCTTTCTTATCATCTGCACTACATCCACGCACATTCAAATAACCCAATTTTATAAAGTTTTTCTTTTCCTTGTTTTTAGTAGTTCATACAGGAGAAGGGGTTACTATCCCATTGCTCCCGCCATCTAGTCGCCTCCTACGACACACATAGCTTACGGAGGAAGAAATCTGTTCCACTTCCCCATAGAGATAAGCAAAAATAAACAAGAACAAGAACTAGGAAGAAAATAGATAAAAACCCAAAGGGGTGTGTATATACGTTTTTACATGCATGTGTAATGTGACCTAAGTGTGAGTAGAAGTAGCAAGACATACCTGCAATCTTGCATGTTTATGAGACAGAAAAAGACACCAGCAATCCTACCATCACGAAAAGAAAATACAGTCTTGTATTTCACACTCATTTGGTAAGACGGTAGTACCTCTCTGGGTGGTTGCTGTCTACCAACCTACTACCTTGGATAATAAGGTCTATTTATTTAATTATCAATTTAATATATTTTGATAAATTCAATATACAAAAACAGTAACTGAAAGTATTATTCAGAAAATGTTTATCCTGTGCAACATACCGTTGTTCAAGGTGTTGTACGGGCGAAACGTTGAGTGCATGAATTTACCGATTATTGTTTGTGTGTCATCAACATATAGCACCTAGGTCAATCCTACGCTGGTAAAAGAACAACTGTATCAGGTAATATATAATTACTTATTATACACTAAGATAGTACTACACATGTGATGTTCTCTCTACATAAATTTACCAGCATCGCCAAGGTTCTTAATAAATATTTAACTTACCAGAATATCCCAGTGTGCTCTCTGTATAAGCTGCTATATCTTGTTCGTTATCTTCCTGGCCACTACCAACAACATCTTTGAGTTTTCTGTCTCTCGTACAGAGATAAATGCCAGTCTTACTATTGCTTTCTTCGTGAAGTTCTTCATTTATCCCTATGAGAATAGGTTTCTCATTTTTGTGTTTAGTTGAAGAATCTTCGAAGATCCTGAGGGGGCTGTTGTATCCGGATGTGAATTCTTGTTTCTCCTTCATGAAGGCTTCTGCAGGCAGTACCGATACAATGGTTTCCTGGTACTTGCTGTCTTCTTGCTTGAGACTAGGATATAAATGTTGATTTGTCCGGTAGAATGATGAACTCATGACGATACTGGGAATCTGCTGAGCAGTTGGCGATATATTCCGAGAAAGAAGCTGATTACTATATACATTTTCTGGATTGCAACTTTTATATGGATCAGGAATGCTTTCAAGTGTTTCCTTTACCTCCTTCTGAGCACTTCGCGTGCATAAAGGATCATTTACCGAATGTTTTCTTATATCTAGAGGGGACTCATCAATGATTACTGATCGTTTCTGCCTTCTGTCAAAATATATCATATTTCCAGATTGCTTCTCAGTATTATCCGAAGACTTGAGATCGCTCCTTACACCCCTCACGCGGTTATCTAGAGATTCTTTGCTACCATCATGGGAAACCTGGGCAAGACTTATGGGAGTCTGGCTATTAACTAAAGCATCTGAACTTTTGGCCTCTAGCTTATGGCCGTTTTGTAGAATGTTCTTAACTTTATCCAAAGGCTTCAGAATATTACCAAAAATTTCATTGGCACTACCCGTTGGCTCGTGATTATCAGTTGCTGCTTCGAGAACTTTGACCAAAGGTTCGTGGATATTACTTAGTTTGTGATAATCTCTATGTATATGATTGTGAATTCCCTCTGGTGGCACCTCGGACCACTCTGGAGAAACCTTATCAATTTTTGAAATTTCTAGTAAACCTTCATGGCCACTTTGAAGCTCCTGTAAGCTATCCATCGAAAGCTTCTGCTGCTGCAGTTGTTGAAAGCTTTCCTTCAAACTTCCCTTGATGTGATCTAGAATTCTTTGAACCCTATCCGATTCCATATTAACGTAGCCCGCATGAGGCTGATGTAAGTTATTTCCAAGTAGCCTCACGTTACCAGAGTCCCTGTTAGCCGTAATAAGATTACTCATGATAACGAGGACCATTACACCCGCTTCAGATTTCAGAATCCGCTTCATCCTGAAAAATATGAGGCTTTAGACATTATAAAAAATATTTTTTATTATTGTTGTAGTAGTAATAGTCGTTGTTGCATTAGCAGTTGTTGCAACAGTAGTAGTAGTAGTAAAAGTAGCACTAGTAGTAGTAGTAGTAGTAGTAGTAATAGTAGTGTGGTTGTTTAGTTGTTGGTGGTTGTATAGTAGTGGTTATTGTTTTGCTGTTGTTGTTTATATTGTTGCCATGTATTATTATTATTATTATTATTATTATTATTATTATTATTATTATTATTATTATTATTATTATTATTATTATTAATTATACTTATTAGAATTATCTTCATAACCTAAGTCACAATAACGAACATCATTGTCTTAATTATTTTTTTAACTCGCAACATCCTAAAAAACCCATTAAGTCTCCATTATTCATTCAATATCTCCCTTGCCAGAAGAGTGCGAAAATCCTAATTCAAATGACCCTTAGATTTACAATATAGTGGGACCTCGGTTGTCGAACTTAATTTGTTCCAGATATCGGTTCGACAACCAAAATGGACGACAGCCAAACCAATTTTTCAGATAAAGAATAATGTAAATAGAATTAATCCGTTCCAGACCAAAAATGACAATATAATAATTTATTAATAATAATGTACTAACTATTACATAAAATAATGTATAAAATTATACAGCACATGGAAACTGTAAAAATGAGGAGAGCTAATGGGAAAATCCTGGTAGGCCTACATGTAAGAGAATGGGCCAGCATGGTCAGTCTATGCAGTATAAAAAAAATCCCGCAGCACGCAGTGCATAATGAGAAAAAAACTGCTACCATGTTTTTGACTTAAAACCGAATTTGCGGTGTATTTTCGTATGGTATTTATTGGTGTATTCTCGTTTTCCTGGTCTCATTTGATAGAATGGAAGTTATTTTACAAAACAGAGACAATGTTCAATGGTTTAAAGAATAAAAGCAACTTGCAATAGAGTTCAAAATAGCAGAAATATTCGATTTTTGCCCATGTTCAAGAGTACACAAATCCCGTCACACATCCAATACACGTCAACTGGTGAGTTTAATTTGCATTCACGAATGCGCTGCTATTATTTATACAACTATTACCATTAGGAAAAATTATAAATAACAGTAAATTTATTTTTTGTGGATAAAAATTATAAATGAAAAGCAAGCGTAATATAAGAGGTGCCTGGAGACTTGACTAACGAACAGATAAAATCTTATTTTAGTACCAGCGATGTCTGTATTGTTTATGCTCGACTATATTTTAAAATTGTCCTTCCTTGAATTCTGTGTGAAATTTGCCAAATTAGTAATTTCAGATCGCTTTTTGGGCAGTTGAATAGGTAAACGGGCAGTTTCTTGTACTTAATGGATAGAATAAAACGAGTTCTAGCGAAATCGCCGATGCGTAAGTATCGCCAAGACCACTAACTTCACGGTAGAGTAATTCCGTAAGTTTTCCATCAAATTTCGTACTTTTGGTTTCATAACCTTCACAAGATGCACAGCAAGAGCTCAAGAGATGTTTACAGCTCGCACGTTAGTCGCTATACTCACTGAGACCCACGCTGGGGTCTGGTGATCACTGTGATCTGCGCATTGTCAGTCGACAACCAAGACCACGTATGAAAACCTAATCAAACAAATCCGTTTGAAACCCGAATTGTTCGACAACTAGTCCGTTCGACAACCGAGGATCCACTGTATTGCACATTTCTGAGGAAATGTTTCATGCAATTGTGATCCACATTTTTGTAGCTCACATGGCCATTTTACATTCACATTTCCACCATGCACTCAAAATTTAGAGCCACACGATCGCTGGCATCTAGTGGTTCCATACAGTTGATGTCAGATAAGTCATATTCATTTCTGACAAAGCCAGCACCAGTCTTACGCTTACCTTTTCCCTCTGTCTTGGATTTTCCTTCACTTGTTGTCTCAACAATTTCTTTGTAGATGTTTCCACAAGTGTTGTTTTTCTGGTTTGTGGTACCTGATGGATGGACCAATTTTCCCTCTCCAACACTTTATTATTGAAATCTCTTAAGGGCTGAATTTGGAATTTAACTTCGGATTATCATATTCTTCCTTCCTCTGTTTCTTCTTTGTGAAAAATTGTCCTCTAATTCTGCTGTTACTCCTCGTTTTCCTCTTATTTTTGGAGGTATATTATATATAACTACATTAATACTGACGAGTCTCCGAAAGTTGTAGTTACCGTTAAATAATCCCTCAAATGCTTTGTTTTCAGGTTTCTAAGAGCGCGCGCGCGTGTGTGTGTGTGTGTGTGTGTGTGTGTGTGTGTGTGTGTGTGTGTGTGTGTGTGTGTGTGCGTGTGTGTGTGTGTTTGTGTGTGTGTGTGTGTGTGTGTGTGTGTGTGTGTGTGTGTGTGTGCGTGTGTGTGTGTGTGTGTGTGTGTGTGTGTGTGTGTGTGTGTGTGTGCGTGTGTGTGTGCGTGTGTGTATTCACCTAGTTGTATTCACCTAGTTGTGGTTGCAGGGGTCGATTCATAGCTTCTGGCCCTGCCTTCGAGTTACTCACTCCCTGCTCTGTAAATCTGATCATACCTCTTCTTAAAGCTATGTATAGATCCTGCCTCCACTACATCATTTCCCAGACTATTCCACTTCCTGACAACTCTGTGACTGAAGAAATACTTCCTAACATCCCTGTGATTCATTTGATTCTTCAGCTTCCAATTGTGACCCCTTCTTGTTGTGTCCCATCTCTGGAACATCCTGTCTCTGTCCTCCTTGTCACTTCCTCTCAGTATTTTGTATGTCGTTATCATATCCGCTCTATCTCTCCTGTCCTCCTGTCCACATGGTAGCGATGCCATCCAAATTCAACAAAGAACTCAAAAATCCAACTCTGCTACTTCTTTCTACACTGACTCGAATGGTGTTCACTATGAAAGAAATTCAAATGAGAGACAGGCACGGCTTTACCCATTAGAAGTAGCGAACACAAACATACAACTGAGATAATCTCAGCAACGCAAGAATCCCTCACAGGACCACAAACATCAATTTACTTAATTCAACTAAAGCTGAAATGATCATCAAGGAAACTAATTTTTACAGATGTTATTTCTTTGAAGTCGTCCTAAATGTTATGCAAAAACTAAGAGGAAATTATAATATCACTGAGACAAGTTTCGTCTCGCCCATAACCTCTTGATATAGTTTTAAGCTTCACTTCTTCTTCTTAGGGTCTTCCCCGAGAATAAATGTTCATATTTTTCTTACACTTATGTACATTAAAAAAATGGCTAAGATCGTAAAACTAAAACGTTTCCATTAAATATGTCTAAAAGTGATTTACCTTGTGTGACCTTATCCGCTAACCTAACCTAACGTAACCTATTAAGTTGGTATAATCTAATCAAGCTTGCCTGACCTAACATATTCCAGCCTATAAGTATATAAGTATATAAGTATATAAGTTAATAAGAGGGTCAAAAAACACAAGTTTTCTTTGATAGGCCATAATGAAGCTTGAGAAATTTGTTGAAGAATAGTCGAGGCATAGGTTTAATAAAGTGACTGAGCAGAGACATTTTGGATTTTGTTGAGACGGACGACTGATGAGAGATCATTGAAGGATAATTATGATTTGTTAGGAACTAAGATCCATGGAAAGGATACAGAGTACCTTTGTAATCAGTGTTTAATACTGAACTGCTCACCTTCTGCAGACCTTGTGTTTCCTTTTTTCCCCGGTGTAAGTGCGGTCTTCCCTGAAACCTGAATCAATGACCCAGTACACGGCGCTTGAAGGACACCAGCAGCTGCTACTCTGAACCTCAAAAACCCCGACTTGACGGTTCCAGCGATGACTCTGCAATGCCTTGGGAAAGTTGCTTACTTCGTCTTTTATATACACATAAACACGCAATACCTCTATCAAACGCGGCCACTCGATAATCGATTCCCCCATTTACCAATCCAAACACTCCATCGACATCCACATAACCTGTGTCTTACTCATTCTCGTCGCCATTCTAGTCGTCATGCACAACCACCATGTAAATATATTTTTTTATAAATTTTCTGTGATTCATTCAACCCATCTCCTTAGAAGGGATTTGTTTAAATAACGATAACGACTTAATTATGAGGACAATTAGAAAAGATAAAGCGTAGTATGAAACAGCACGTCAGTCTTCATGCAGGACGAGACATTAATCTGTGGCGACCGACAAAGATATGCAATAATCAATATGACATCCCTGCTGAGAGGTATAAAAATGCAGTTAGTAATAATTAAGAGATACATGAGAGCCTATCGCGAGCAGCCACTATCGATTACATCCACCTTATTCTGTTTGTTTTTGGAAGATTAAAAGTAAAATAAAACATATATCCACAAACGCATAAAATACTCACACACAAACACACATACACATATTCTCGCACACACACACACACACACATACACACACCAAAGCGGGGCCAGGAGCTATGAATCGACCCTTGCAACCACAGATAGGGCCCTATCAGTCCACCAAGGCCGGGGAATGTAAGGGGAGAGCTGTTAGCAGCAGGGATAGCAGTAAGTGAGGAGGGGAAAAGGTAGAGAAGGTGACAGGCCCCATGCAGAGGCACGACCATGTTACCAAGCGTTACAGATTGTGAGTGGCTTCAGTCACAAAGAAACTGACTGGGAGAACTTGGAGCCACATGGGGGCCCAGAAACTCGGAGGGCTAACATGACTGAGGTGGTACTAGAAAACCTCATGTACCAACACATAAAGGACACTATCAGAGAGAGAGGAGAGAATGAACCAGCAAGACTGGACCTAATATTCACCTTGAGCAGTGCAGATATTGATGACATCACAAGTGGAGAGGGAAGCAGGAAGGGCAGGACGAACGAAGCCAAACTACAAGAGAGGGGACTACAGAGGCCTGAAGAATTTCCTGCGCGAGGTTCAGTGAGACAGAGCACTGGCAGGGAAGTCAGTAAATGAGATAATGGAATATGTGACTACAATTTGCAAGCTGAGGAGAGGTTTGTACCTAAGGGAAACACAAATAACACATATTCTATAGTAAATTTTCCATTCTTGTGATCATTCGGAGACTTATTTAATCTTGCTTTACTGGACAATATGACTTAAACAGAAGAAAACAGAAGGACTTTCAAAGCTTCTGAGGCTGTGGTAAGACACAAAGAGGTCACAACTGTGGTAAGGCACAGAGAGGTCACAACTGTGGTAAGACACAATGGGGTCACAACTGTGGTAAGAGACAATGGGGTCACAACTGTAGTAAGAGGTAAAGAGGTCACAACTGTGGTAAGAGACAAAGGTCACAACTGCGGTAAGAGGCAAAGAGGTCACAACTGTGGTAAGAGACAGTGAGGTCACAATTGTGGTAAGAGGCAATAGGGTCACAACTGTTGTAAGAGACAAATAGGTCACAACTGTAGTAAGAGACAGTTTGGTCCCAGCTGTGGTATGGCACAATGGGGTCACAACTGTGGTAAGAGACAAAGAGGACACAACTGTAGCAAGAGGCAAAGAGGCCACAACTGTGGTAAGAGACAAAGGTCACAACTGCGGTAAGAGATAGTGGGGTCACTATTGTAGCAAGAGGCAATAGGGTCACAACTGTTGTAAGAGACAAATAGGTGGTAAGAGACAGTGGGGTCCCAGCTGTGGTATGGCACAATGAGGTCACAATTGTGGTAAGAGACAAAGAGGACACAACTGTGGTAAGAGGCAAAGAGGTCACAACTGTGGTAAGAGACAGAGAGGTCACAACTGTGGTAAGAGACAGTGGGGTCACAATTGTGGTAAGAGGCAATAGGGTCACAACTGTTGTAAGAGACAAATAGGTCGCAACTGTGGTAAGAGACAGTGGGTCCCAGTTGTGGTATGGCACAATGGAGTCACAACTGTGGTAAGAGAGAAAGAGAACAACTGTGGTAAGAGGCAAAGAGGTCACAACTGTGGTAAGAGACAAAGAGGTCACAATTGTGGTAAGAGACAGAGAGGTCACAACTGTGGTAAGAGACAGTGGGGTCACAATTGTGATAAGAGGCAATAGGGCCACAGCTATGGTAAGAGACAGAGAGGTCACAACTGCGGTAAGAGACAGTGGGGTCACAATTGTGGTAAGGGGCAATAGGGTCACAACTGTTGTAAGAGACAAATAGGTCGCAACTGTGGTAAGAGACAGTGGGTCCCAGTTGTGGTATGGCACAATGGAGTCACAACTGTGGTAAGAGACAAAGAGAACACAACTGTGGTAAGAGGCAAAGAGGTCACAACTGTGGTAAGAGACAAAGAGGTCACAATTGTGGTAAGAGACAGAGAGGTCACAACTGCGGTAAGAGACACTGGGGTCACAATTGTGGTAAGAGGTAATAGGGTCACAACTGTGGTAAGAAACAGAGAGGTCACAACTGTGGCAAGAGACAGTGGGGTCACAATTGTTGTAAGAGGCAATAGGGTCACAACTGTTGTAAGAGACAAATAGGTGGTAAGAGACAGTGGGGTCCCAGCTGTGGTATGGCACAATGGGGTCACAACTGTGGTAAGAGACAAAGAGGACACAACTGTGGTAAGAGGCAAAAAGGTCACAACTGTGGTAAGAGACAGAGAGGTCACAACTGTGGTAAGAGACAGTGGGGCAACAATTGTGGTAAGAGGCAATAGGGTCACAACTGTTGTAAAAGACAAATAGGTCACAACTGTGGTAAGAGACAGTGGGATCCCAGCTGTGGTATGGCACAATGGGGTCACAACTGTGGTAAGAGACAAAAAGAACACAACTGTGGTAAGAGCAAAGAGGTCACAACTGTGGTAAGAGACAAAGAGGTCACAACTGTGGTAAGAGACAGAGAGGTCACAACTGTGGTAAGAGACAGTGGGGTCACAATTGTGATAAGAGGCAATAGGGTCACAACTGTGGTAAGAGACAGAGAGGTCACAACTGTGGTAAGAGACAGTGGGGTCACAATTGTGGTAAGAGGCAATAGGGTCACAACTGTGGTAAGAGACAGAGAGGTCACAGCTGTGGTAAGAGACAGTGGGGTCACAATTGTGGAGAGGCAATAGGGTCACAACTGTTGTAAGAGACAAATGGGTCACAACTGTGATAAGAGACAGTGGGGTCCCAGCTGTGGTATGGCACAATGGGGTCACAAATGTGGTAAGAGACAACGAGAGCACAACTGTGGTAAGAGGCAAAGAGGTCACAACTGTGGTAAGAGACAAAGAAGTCACAACTGTGGTAAGAGACAGAGAGGTCACAACTGTGATAGGAGACAATGGGGTCACAATTGTGGTAAGAGGCAATAGGGTCACAACTGTTGTAAGAGACAAATAAGTCACAACTGTGGTAAGAGACAGTGAGGTCCCACCTGTGGTATGGCACAATGGAGTCACAACTGTGGTATGAGACAAAGAGAACACTACTGTGGTAAGAGGCAATGAGGTCACAACTGTGGTAAGAGACAAAGAGGTCACAACTGTGGTAAGAGACAGAGAGGTCACAACTGTGGTATGAGACAGTGGGGTCACAATTGTTGTAAGAGGCAATAGGGTCACAACTGTTGTAAGAGATAAATAGGTCACAACTGTGGTAAGAGACAAAGAGGTCATAACTGTGCTAAGAGACAAAGAGATCACAACCATGGCAAGAGATAGTTTGGTCACATTTGTGGTAAGAGGCAATGAGGTCACAACTGTTGTAAGAGACATATAGGTCGCAACTGTGGTAAGAGACAGTGGGGTCCCAACTGTGATATGACACAATGGGGTTACAACTGTGGTAAGAGACAAGAGGTCACAACTGTGGTAAGAGACAAAGAGATCACAACTGTGGTAAGAGACAAAGAGGTCACAACTGTGGTAAGAGACAATAGGGGTCATAACTGTGGTAAACAGTGGGGTCCCAACTGTGATATAGCACAATGGGGACACATCTGTCGAAAGAGACAATAGGAGCCACAACTGTTGTAAGAGACAGAAAGGTCACATCTGTGGCAAGAGACAGAGAGGTCACATTTGTGGTCACAGCTTTGGTAAGAGACAGTAGGGTCACAGTTGTTGCAAGAGACAGTGGGGTCATAGCTGTGCAAAAGAGACAGAGAGGTTACAGCTGTGATAAGAGACAGCGGGATCACAGCTGTGGTAAGAGACATTGGGGTCACATCTGTGGCAAGAGACAGTGGGGTCTCTGCTGTTGAAAGAGCCAATGGGGTCACAGCTGTGGCAAGAGACAGATGGTTCACAGCTGTGGCAAGAGACAGAGAGATCACAATGTGGTAAGAGACAGTGAGATCACAGCTTTGGTTAAAGACAGTAGCAACAGACAGTGGTGTCACGGCTGTTGCAACAGACAGTAGGATCACAGCTGTGGTAAGAGACAGAGAGGCCACAGTTGTGGAAAGAGACAGAGAGATCAAAACTATGACAAGAGACAGTGGGGTCACAGCTTTGGTAAGAGACATTGAGGTCACAGTTGTGGGAAGAGACAGAGGTCACAGCTGTGGCAATACAACGGGATCACAGTTGTGGCAAGAGACAGAGGGGAAACATTTGTGGCAAGAGACAGTGGGGTCACAGCAGTGGCAAGAGACAATGGGGTCACAGATTTGTCAAGAGACAGTGGGGTCACAGCAATTACATCTAAACTGTCATATATGAGTGCCTCTGCAAAGACAGTAATTATATGTGAATTATGGTGAAAGTGTTTCTTTATGGGCCATAGATTTCGCCTGATCTGCGGATTCTAAACGTTGTAAAAATCTCTCGTCAGTCGATACATGCAGAGGATAAGATGAGATAGCTAACACCACCTGCCTGAATGCTGGCTGCCTTGGATCAAAACGTCTAGCATTGGCTGGGCGCCAAGGTCTAGTGTGCTACTGTGGTTAGAGCACTGAGCACCTTAGCCCAAGGTTCATAGGTTCGAGTCCCGTTCGACCTGAAATTAGTGTTTGTGACTATTTCCCCGGTTCTGCAAATTCTAAACATTGCACACACACACACACACACACACACACACACACACACACACACACACACACACACATATATATATATATATATATATATATATATATTGAAGGTAGTAGTTTGGTAGACAGCAACCACCCAGGGAGGTACTACCGTCCTGCCAAGTGAGTGTAAAACGAAGCCTGTGATTGTTTTACATGATGGTAGGATTGCTGATGTCTTTTGTCTGTCTCATAAATATGCAAGATTACAGGCATGTCTTGCTACTTCTACTTACACTTAGGTCACACTACACATACATGTACACATTTATTTATACACACTCATCTGAGTTTTCTTTGATTTTATCTTAATAGTTCTTGGTCTTATTAATTTTCCTTTTATATCCATGGGGAAGTGGAATAAGAATCTTTCCTCCGTAAGCCATGCGTGTTGTAAAAGTCAACTAAAATGCCGGGAACAATGGGCTAGTAACCCCTTTTCCTGTAAAGATTACTAAAAAGAATAAGAAGAAGAAAATTGTCAAAGTGGGAAGTCTGAATGTGCGTGGATGTTGTGCAGATGATAAGAAAGAGATGATTGTGGATGTTATGAATGAGAAAAAGCTGGATGTCCTGGCTTTAAGTGAAACAAAGCTGAAGGGGGTGGGAGAGTTTCAGTGGAGAGGAATAAATGGGATTAGGTCAGGGGTTTCAAATAGAGTTAGAGCTAAAGAAGGAGTAGCAATAATGTTGAAGGATAAGCTATGGCAGGAAAAGAGGGACTATAAATGTATTAATTCAAGGATTATGTGGAGCAAAATAAAGATTGGATGTGAAAAGTGGGTTATAATAAGCGTGTATGCACCTGGAGAAGAGAGAAGTGTAGAGGAGAGAGAGAGATTTTGGGAAATGTTGAGTGAATGCGTGGGGAGTTTTGAATCAAGTGTGAGAGTAATGGTGGTTGGGGATTTTAATGCTAAAGTGGGTAAAAATGTTATGGAGGGAGTAGTAGGTAAATTTGGGGTGCCAGGGGTAAATGTAAATGGGGAGCCTTTAATTGAGCTATGTGTAGAAAGAAATTTGGTAATAAGTAATACATATTTTATGAAAAAGAGGATAAATAAATATACAAGGTATGATGTAGCACGTAATGAAAGTAGTTTATTAGATTATGTATTGGTGGATAAAAGGTTGATGGGTAGGCTCCAGGATGTACATGTTTATAGAGGGGCAACTGATATATCGGATCATTATTTAGTTGTAGCTACAGTTAGAGTAAGAGGTAGATGGGAAAAGAGGAAGGTGGCAACAACAAGTAAGAGGGAGGTGAAAGTGTATAAACTAAGGGAGGAGGAAGTTCAGGTGAGATATAAGCGACTATTGGCAGAAAGGTGGGCTAGTGCAAAGATGAGTAGTGGGGGGGTTGAAGAGGGTTGGAATAGTTTTAAAAATGCAGTATTAGAATGTGGGGCAGAAGTTTGTGGTTATAGGAGGGTGGGGGCAGGAGGAAAGAGGAGTGATTGGTGGAATGATGAAGTAAAGGGTGTGATAAAAGAGAAAAAGGTAGCTTATGAGAGGTTTTTACAAAGCAGAAGTGTTATAAGAAGAGCAGAGTATATGGAGAGTAAAAGAAAGGTAAAGAGAGTGGTGAGAGAGTGCAAAAGGAGAGCAGATGATAGAGTGGGAGAGGCACTGTCAAGAAATTTTAATGAAAATAAGAAAAAATTTTGGAGCGAGTTAAACAAGTTAAGAAAGCCTAGGGAAAATATGGATTTGTCAGTTAAAAACAGAGTAGGGGAGTTAGTAGATGGGGAGATGGAGGTATTGGGTAGATGGCGAGAATATTTTGAGGAACTTTTAAATGTTAAGGAAGAAACAGAGGCAGTAATTTCATGCACTGGTCAGGGAGGTATACCATCTTTTAGGAGTGAAGAAGAGCAGAATGTAAGTGTGGGGGAGGTACGTGAGGCATTACGTAAAATGAAAGGGGGTAAAGCAGCTGGAACTGATGGGATCATGACAGAAATGTTAAAAGCAGGGGGGGATATAGTGTTGGAGTGGTTGGTACTTTTGTTTAATAAATGTATGAAAGAGGGGAAGGTACCTAGGGATTGGCAGAGAGCATGTATAGTCCCTTTATATAAAGGGAAAGGGGACAAAAGAGACTGTAAAAATTATAGAGGAATAAGCTTACTGAGTATACCAGGAAAAGTGTACGGTAGGGTTATAATTGAAAGAATTAGAGGTAAGACAGAATGTAGGATTGCGGATGAGCAAGGAGGTTTTAGAGTGGGTAGGGGATGTGTAGATCAGGTGTTTACATTGAAGCATATATGTGAACAGTATTTAGATAAAGATAGGGAGGTTTTTATTGCATTTATGGATTTAGAAAAGGCATATGATAGAGTGGATAGAGGAGCAATGTGGCAGATGTTGCAAGTATATGGAATAGGTGGTAAGTTATTAAATGCTGTAAAGAGTTTTTATGAGGATAGTGAGGCTCAGGTTAGGGTGTGTAGAAGAGAGGGAGACTACTTCCCGGTAAAAGTAGGTCTTAGACAGGGATGTGTAATGTCACCATGGTTGTTTAATATATTTATAGATGGGGTTGTAAAGGAAGTAAATGCTAGGGTGTTTGGGAGAGGGGTGGGATTAAATTATGGGGAATCAAATTCAAAATGGGAATTGACACAGTTACTTTTTGCTGATGATACTGTGCTTATGGGAGATTCTAAAGAAAAATTGCAAAGGTTAGTGGATGAGTTTGGGAATGTGTGTAAAGGTAGAAAGTTGAAAGTGAACATAGAAAAGAGTAAGGTGATGAGGGTGTCAAATGATTTAGATAAAGAAAAATTGGATATCAAATTGGGGAGGAGGAGTATGGAAGAAGTGAATGTTTTCAGATACTTGGGAGTTGACGTGTCGGCGGATGGATTTATGAAGGATGAGGTTAATCATAGAATTGATGAGGGAAAAAAGGTGAGTGGTGCGTTGAGGCATATGTGGAGTCAAAAAACGTTATCTATGGAGGCAAAGAAGGGAATGTATGAAAGTATAGTAGTACCAACACTCTTATATGGGTGTGAAGCTTGGGTGGTAAATGCAGCAGCGAGGAGACGGTTGGAGGCAGCGGAGATGTCCTGTCTAAGGGCAATGTGTGGTGTAAATATTATGCAAAAAATTCGGAGTGTGGAAATTAGGAGAAGGTGTGGAGTTAATAAAAGTATTAGTCAGAGGGCAGAAGAGGGGTTGTTGAGGTGGTTTGGTCATTTAGAGAGAATGGATCACAGTAGAATGACATGGAAAGCATATAAATCTATAAGGGAAGGAAGGCGGGGTAGGGGTCGTCCTCGAAAGGGTTGGAGAGAGGGGGTAAAGGAGGTTTTGTGGGTAAGGGGCTTGGATTTCCAGCAAGCGTGCGTGAGCGTGTTAGATAGGAGTGAATGGAGACGAATGGTACTTGGGACCTGACGATCTGTTGGAGTGTGAGCAGGGTAATATTTAGTGAAGGGATTCAGGGAAACCGGTTATTTTCATATAGTCGGACTTGAGTCCTGGAAATGGGAAGTACAATGCCTGCACTTTAAAGGAGGGGTTTGGGATATTGGCAGTTTGGAGGGATATGTTGTGTATCTTTATATGTGTATGCTTCTAGACTGTTGTATTCTGAGCACCTCTGCAAAAACAGTGATAATGTGCAAGTGTGGTGAAAGTGTTGAATGATGATGAAAGTATTTTCTTTTTGGGGATTTTCTTTCTTTTTTGGGTCACCCTGCCTCGGTGGGAGACGGCCGACTTGTTGAAAAAAAAAAAAAAAAAATATATATATATATATATATATATATATATATATATATATATATATATATATATATGTATGTATATATATATATATATATATATATATATATATATATATATATATATATATATATATATATATATATACATATATATATATATATATATATATATATATATATATATATATATATATATATATGTATATATATATATATATATATATATATATATATATATATATATATATATATATATATATATATATATATATATATATATATATATATATATATATATATATATTTCAGTGTGCTGCCCCTTTAGAGTTACTGGTTGAGTTAACTTTATGAGTTACATTCCATCAAGGGTAATTCCCAATGATTTTAAAGCCATTCAATGTGTACTTAAGGTTCTTTGCTTCAAGTATACTTTACATTCACACTTTGGACTGAGTTTACTCAGGTGATTTTTTCCTGACCGCTCATATTTATGAGGTGTGAAATTCGCATATTATTCAATTTCTTCCATCAAGCCTTGACTTGGAGCTAACTCTGTGTTATTTTAGAATAAGTGAGTTTGAAAACAATCCTCAGAATGAGAGTTTGTGACTGCTGAGTTTCACAGATTTAGAACGGTTATCCCACCTCTGCTCACTTAAAGATTCAGCACGATATATGGCATGTTGCCACACGGAGAAGTAAGCTGATAAGTTAGTAACATATACATCTCGATGACAAGAGAATGACATAGCAGAAAAAAGAAAAAACTGAAACAAAAATTGTAAAAATTCACTTCAGTAGGAACTATTTCTGTAATGGAATAGAGGGATACCTTTCTCGGATCTCGCACAGTACTAAAAGGATCTCTACTGCTGACTTTGCTACTGGCAAGACGCAGTTGTTCTACACTCTAGAAGTCTCCCTTCGATCCCCGCTGGGGAGGAGAATTTATATTTTACAAGCGCCACCTCTCTTCTCACAATGCTGTGATTCAGTGACTCTTCGAAGTTAGCTTTAGCTACCGCCGTTAGGACCTGCCTGCAGGTCAAATTTACGTCAATCCTCTCTCTGAAGGACTCCTTCATTGTCGTCTGTGCAGACGACACTGAATGGACGACTCTTCAGTCAAGACCCTACGAACACGACAATTCACCATATCTCCGTCTCCATTCTTGAAGGCGAAACGTTCGAACTTTGTGAAAAGCCTGGACAAGATCGTCACCTCTCTACTGAAGCACTGAAGACGTATGTCGAGGGTCAAAACACCACCTGGGCGTCGGTAGATAGCATCTCCAAGATCCCTAATGCTTCACCTATACTGAAGATCACATTCTCAGACATCTCCATGGTTGCCCAAACTCTCTCTGACGGTCTGGCCATCTCAAATTACCACATTCACCCAAGTTATATAGAACTAGAACGTTTCACAAACGTCTCCCACTGCTTGACCTGCTACTCCTATAATCATACGCAGCAATAACCAAACTACGAGCCGACACCACCATGATTCTACACGCCACTCTACAGACACCTTCGCCCAGCAACTCCTCCTCTCTCCACTCCCCGACGGTGTTACCTCCAAGGTGCTGTACTGCATGGTGTACGCACACCTTGCAAATACAACAAATCCCGGCACTCTTAACACCACTATTAACGAACTATTCCGTCTGAACAACATGTCTGCCTTCAATTTCCCGGACTCCACACCTTCAGCCGACATCCTCAACGTTGTGAACTTTACTGCACCTGCAGACCTGTCTCCTGCCCGAACAACTGCTCCTGTAACTTTTATAACCACTTCCACCGCCGACAACGATGATCATGTTGCCTCAATCACCGTTTCCCAAGTCTCCCAACCTGCTGTTACACCACCATCACACCTCTCCACTGCTCCTGTCGACCCTCAGTCACCTCCTAACACCATTGTAGACTCACCAAATGAATCCACTGCAGAAGATAGTGAAGACTATAATACACCCTCATGGGTAAACCTTACCTTCTTCACTTATCCATCGAATGCTGACACCATGACCTACACTGAGCTCTACAAAGGCCTCGGTGCTGGAACAGCCAAGTATGCCTGTGAATCACCTCTTCACTTCACACTCACCCAAGTTCTTGAGTTTATCAAGTCTCTACGTTTCACCTTCAGTAACAAGACTAAACTATGCCACCTCTCCAGAAGCAGCTTCAAAAAGTTTGAAAATGGCTCCACTGCAAATTTGCCTCCTGATATTCCTACCTGCCTACCATCTCCTGCGACCTAGAGACTGCCAGCTTCTCAAACCTCTAGACATCAACTACCACGAGACCGATGCTTACACAGCTTGCTCGTCCCGTTTTCTCCAAGTTCGTCCCACGAGCGCCTAGCAGCTGGGTTAAGCCCTGGCTCTTTGTCTTCGACTGTGGACAGTAAAGTGGAGACAATATCTTCGGCTTCCTTCCACTCTCCGGGCAAACGCAACTTGCTGCGACCGCCACTTCCACCATTTATAATTGTGAGTTTTGTGTGTGTATCCAGGCGGGGATGAATGATGTAGACTTACTGTCTACAAGACCCTGGGATGTGGGTGAAGGCCCTGGATAGGCTTCAAAGCCCTGGGATGTGCTCGAAGGCCCTGTGTGGGTTTGAAGGCTCTGGGGTTTGCTTGAAGTCCCTGGATGGGCTTGAAGGCCCTGGGATATGTTTGAAGGCCCTGGGTGTGCTTGAAGACCCCGGGGTGGGCTTGAAGGCTCTGAGACGTGCTTTAAGGCCTTGGATGGGTTTGAAAGCCCTGGGTGGGTTTGAAGTCCCTTGATGGGTTTGAAGACCCTGGGATGTGCTTTAAGGCCTTGGATGGGTTTGAAGGCCCTGGGTGGGTTTGAAGTCCCTGGATGGGTTTGAAGGCCCTGGGATATGCTTTTAGGCTCTGGGTTGGCTTGAAAGCCCTGGGTGAGCTTGAAGTTCCTGGACTTCTTCGAATGGGACTTGAATATCGACCGAGAAATTGTCGGCTGTTTATAGACAGCTTCATTACAAACATGAAATGTATCTTATTGTACAACTATAACTAATATGCATCTCATCCAATTACTCAATAAAACTGTGCTGATGACCAACATGGATCACAATCTTACAAACAACGTTTTCATATTCAGTAATTAGTGGTATCTGAATTATCTTACTATGTTAATTTGTTATTATATAGAACGAAGTGTTAATATGAATACATGAAAAAACTTTTGCATGATCCAAAAAATAATTTCTATGCAAATTGTAAGTTAGCCCCGCCTGATCAATATATTTTTCATATATTTTATGTTCTTCATTGGGATACCAAATTTATCAAAACTCAGACAAATCAAGCAAAGCCGATGACATATTTGGAATCAGCACCACAAAGTTACCCTAAAATCGGTGTAATATCATTGACCAGAAATTGAGTGTTGATTAATAATTCATGAGTAATTAATGACAAGGTTTGATTACAATCACCAGTGAGTTATTAATCACACCAAGTATATAATCACTTGTGTTATGCACTTTGTAAGTCACTTTCTTGAGACAGTAAAGGTGAACACTATTGTTTGAATATACTCACATATAGTGTTCACGTTGGGAGTATCTTCTGAGCCGACTTCATTAACCCGCCAGCAGGCAGCTTTGAGACCAGCAGTATGCTGAGTCATTTGGGATTCTCTAAATCCGCAAACTCCCTCTCCCCTCCAGTGTGGGGATTTTTTAATCCCCGTATGTTATAATATTCTAGAGATAGGATAGCAACCCTCTCCACCTGCCTCGAATGACTATATGACTCAAAGGTCAGTGTGACCTTTATTCCCCTCGCTGAAAAGTGGGGTGAGAAGAGGAGATTTAGGGGGTTAAGAGCTCCTTTCAATTATGCTAGTTCTGTGTCTTCTATATTTACTTAGTATTTGTCCCTTGTAACATTAGAAATGAGATATTTTTATTGCTAAGGTTTCTGAACTCGGACGAATTGAGTAATTGAGATTATGTGCTGAGACTTATAAGTGTCATCAATGGACTTCCTGAGCTTACGCCGGGGCCCCAGTCTCTTCAAAGTGAACTGTGATCTCGTGGGCATTGCCGGCATGTTTGTTAAGTGAAAAGATTGTTAGCTATAATGACTGAAGACACTTAGCTACAACGACAGCTTATTATTTAGCAGGGCATATGTAATAGGGCGTCCTCTACGGACCTCACTCCGAATCCAAGTCGACAGAGCCCTCCGTCAGGTCTAGTTAATACACTTGAGGAATCAGGTTAAAGTTCTCTCCTTACTTTGTTCATTAAGCAGACTTCAATCCATAATCTTGTGCAGGGCAGGTACGGAACTTGAAAAATAGACACAAATGCAGTATAATGTGCTTTTGCTTCTGCAGTTGGAAGTTTTGGGCTATGATGCCGTTAGCCTCATGTTCAACGGTGGTTCCTGAGGCAGGAAAGGCAGTTACCTCCCTGGTGAGCAAAATAGAAGATGGTCATTGTTGTCTGACGTAGGGCATCAGTTTCCACTCCTCTGCCATGATGGCCGTTCCGTAAACCTTTTTGAATATAATACTTTCGCTGACTATTGTTTTTTTTTTTTGATGTGGTTAGAGAAAGATTCGATATCAGGCTAAGCACGGCAGTTTATCTTCCGGGAGAATTAGTTCTTATTTTCCCTATGCTTGGATTTTTCAGCCTTGCTCAGTGAGAAGGAATCCAACAGTTTTCGAAGACGATTCATTCCATGAATCAAGGTTTATATCTGAATTTAAATTTTCATTTTTTATCAGTTGAGTTTTGTCAAAAGAAATTTTAAATCGTATAATAAATGTTTTACATCATATGTTTTTGTAAATATTCGTCAAGAAATTAGGTGAAACACTTAAGCCTATAACTAACTTTCATCTGACCCGACTAACATGAGCAAAGAATACATGAGTATACATAGGGTGGAGAGTCAGCTGGAGAATGTTGGGAAGGTTGGATATGAGACGAACCTGCAGTGGATGGGCAAGTAGGTATGTTGTTATGTAGGATAATGATTAAGAAGTTTCCTGGTAAGGGTTTCAGCTATGCTGTAAAAGCCATTGTTCTAGTTGAAGTTGTTAGATATAAAGATAAGTGATTATTCCGAGATCCTGCAGCAATGAGTACTTCAGGATCTTGTTATTCCACCGCGTCGTGTATCTACCCTAAGCTTCACTCCGCCACCAGTTACGCTGGAACACTGGACCTCGTAATGAACCAGCAACCAGGTGTTATCAAGAATATTAAAAGTGTAGTGTACAATATATTTATTTTGACAACCACATGTGGGGAGGATGGCAGAATTTAAGACTCATGGATCCCCTTCATGAACTTTCAGATTGTTCATCCACCCGAATCATTTATTATATGGAAAAGAAATAATAAATAGTACTTTAACTAATAGTACTACAAATAATAATAGATAATAATAATTATAATAACTTCATAAAAAATAGATAATATTTACATTATGAAAAATATAATATTTAACATACCCTTTCTATACTGGAAA
This sequence comes from Cherax quadricarinatus, assembly GCF_038502225.1. Lineage (NCBI taxonomy): Eukaryota > Metazoa > Arthropoda > Malacostraca > Decapoda > Parastacidae > Cherax > Cherax quadricarinatus. Next base: position 543,597 of record NC_091353.1, on the reverse strand, counting down.
TGTTGATATTATTAATTGATTAATTCACAAACTAAATATCAGTGTCAACAAAGCCACTGATACTTAGTTTGTGAGTTTTAGTTATAAGTTATCCAGCTCTACCAGGTTCAATCTCTTCCTCTCCTTAGTTAGAGTTGCATTTGCATGGCTAAAACAGCTTCAACCATGTACGAACTTAGGGAAAGCAATTAACAATTTGCTGACCTGCTTTTGACCTCCAGGCATTTATCGACCCCCATCAATAGTACGGTCGACCCTAGGGGTCTATTTTGACCACTTTGGGGAACCTACTTGAGTCTAGGTGATTGTGCTGGCTCTAATGAATAATCAGTCAAGTGTACACATGAAAAATTCTCCATAAAATTCTCTACCACATAACTGATTCTTACGAACATAGGTGTAGTCTAGTGGCCTGCACACCTGGCTGTAGGACGATAACCACTTAGGAACGAGCACAATGCAGAGAGTAAATACTTTTACTTCCTTCATCATATAGAAATCAGGTATATACAAAATATACGGCGAATATGTACAATAAGGCAAATACATGTAAAAGACACGGTGAGAACCATTGCCACCAGACTGGGAGGAAAGTCTGCCAAAGTTGATTAACGAGTGTACCACATCGCTTCACAACTTTGGCGGGCTTCCTTGTGATTGGCTAGTTGAACCAAGGTACTAGCATAACGATGGGGCTCTACTCATTATAGTCTTAGCACTTGGTTAGCTGGTCTGGAGCGCATGCCTCTGTACGTCTGTGACACACACACACACTAAAATGTAATATACTCTTAGCATGCCACACTGAGACACTGTGATAAATCCCACTACAAGGAAAACCACAAAAAAAATATGTTTGTAGAATCTTAGATGTTTACTTTTGCCATTGACCTGGATGTTGGCCACCATCAGACACGGAGGTAAATATGTGTTGTAAAACCTTAGTTAACCAGGATGATTCGTCACTTTACAATGAGAATAATCGTAGGTAGGGAGACCGGGGCTAGATGGCAACAGGGATAAGTTGACTCACTTGTAATAATTCAAATACTTACCGCTAGACAGCGTTGTTATTTACATCATAGGATCACCACCTGCTTCCTCACTCACCAACAAGCTACCATCCTTCCTCACTCACCAACAAGCTACCATCCTTCCTCACTCACCAACAAGCTACCATCCTTCCTCACTCACCAACAAGCTACCATCCTTCCTCACTCACCAACAAGCTACCATCCTTCCTCACTCACCAACAAGCTACCATCCTTCCTCACTCAACAACAAGCTACCATCCTTCCTCACTCACCAACAAGCTACCATCCTTCCTCACTCACCAACAAGCTACCATCCTTCCTCACTCACCAACAAGCTACCATACTTCCTCACTCACCAACAAGCTACCATCCTTCCTCACTCACCAACAAGCTGCCATCCTTCCTCACTCACCAACAAGCTACCATCCTTCCTCACTCACCAATAAGCTACCATCCTTCCTCACTCACCAACAAGCTGCCATCCTTCCTCACTCACCAACAAGCTACCATACTTCCTCACTCACCAACAAGCTTCCATCCTTCCTCATTCACCAACAAGCTACCATACTTCCTCACTCACCAACAAGCTACCATACCAAGAGGTTGAAGTACTTAACTGGAGTAGGGAAAATTTTTATTTTGTTGCCGATAAGTAAATTATCATTCGCTTATATTGTTTGCTGTAACTTGTGTGGGGTTACAGAAGAGAAATATCCAATTTAGCCATAATTTAACTTAGGGTTTAAGGATTGTTTACCCACGAAACAGTTTATATTAGGTTTATTAATATATACTAAAACCATTTATTTATGAACATTGGTATGGTTGGGGCAAGTTAGCTCAACAAAAATGGGGCAAATTGGCACAGTGTCAACCTGCCCCACATTACTATTTATATACTTTACATTTTTTTAGATTATATTTGAGTTAGGCTACATTATATTTCTGATTCGTTATTTTTGATATAGTATCTACTTTCATGTACAATATTTATGTTGTCTTTTCAGCTTGGTCGCCACCTGTATAAACTGGAGTAACAAGAGTAAGCTTTGTTCTTCAGTTCTTTTAATACTGAAATGGAGTTTAGGGTTTTGCTGGCAAGGCTCATTTACTGTACCAGGTTTGTTTCATACTGCTCTTTATTTCTTTGCATTGTAAGTGTTGACGTGTGTTTCTTCCTGTTCTGTGGGAATTGAGGCCATACTGACTTGTCAATAATTCTGAGGAGGTTGTTGATTAGCCAAAGGCTGTTCAGTCTCTTTAGTCTCACATAAAATTTATAGTCATCAGTGTATCGTGTATTATGCTCAAACAACTGTTTTGGAAGAAATTATTTGATCAATTTAGTGTGCCAAGCTTCGTTTGTAATTACAAAATAATAGATATATAATCAAATAACAAGGAAATACATTCCTCATAGTGAACCCAATAAATATTATTTTAATGTGAGCTAACTGTTTACTCCGGTTAGTGCTGGAAATATGCATTCATAAAGTGTGATTTAAAAAAAATTACCTCAATCTACATGACGCACATAAATTTTACTGCTCTTCAATCTCAGACGATTCATGTGATTATTTTCACCACATGAATTACAAGGCTACGTTTAAAATAAACACAGTAAGCTTGGTAAATACTTCGTCCTCACAGAACTACATTAGAAAGTGATTAATATCATTAAATTAAACATCGTAAGACACGTATTTTTACCTGCACTAAATTATACATTGTTATATCGATAAAATATTCTGAAATATGTTGTACGCTAAGTAGATGTATAAAACAATTAATGGTCTTGGGCGGAATAGGCTATGTAAATTATTACTGTGTGTATTGTATAGGCTATGTAAATTATTACTGTGTGTATTGTATAGGCTATGTAAATTATTACTGTGTGTATTGTATAGGCTATGTAAATTATTACTGTGTGTATTGTATAGGCTATGTAAATTATTACTGTGTGTATTGTATAGGCTATATAAATTATTACTGTGTGTATTGTATAGGCTATGTAAATTATTACTGTGTGTATTGTATAGGCTATGTAAATTATTACTGTGTGTATTGTATAGGCTATGTAAATTATTACTGTGTGTATTGTATAGGCTATGTAAATTATTACTGTGTGTATTGTATAGGCTATGTAAATTATTACTGTGTGTATTGTATAGGCTATGTAAATTATTACTGTGTGTATTGTACATTGTGTTTATAAAAATTCATGGATCCGCTTCATACTAGGTTAGATAAGATAAGATAAGATTTCGTTCGGATTTTTAACCCCGGGGGGTTAGCCACCCAGGATAACCCAAGAAAGTCAGTGCGTCATCGAGGACTGTCTAACTTATTTCCATTGGGGTCCTTAATCTTGTCCCCCAGGATGCGACCCACACCAGTCGACTAACACCCAGGTACCTATTTGCTGCTAGGTGAACAGGACAACAGGTGTAAGGAGACTTGTCGAAATGTTTCCAGGCCAGCTAGAGCAGGTGCCGTCGAACTGTTGCAGAACTAATTATCTACGTAGACAGGACTTCGATGACACTTCGAGGGTGACTGAGTTGGAGACACTCCAGCCTTCTTTTACCATATCAAGTTATGTTTGTACATTATTTATACTTGTATTTAGTTAAATCAGATATTTAGCAGGAAATGAAACTTAATGGTTTCCAGAATATTATAATTTACTTTTGAAAATTCACATAAATATAGTAATATTTGAGTGTGTGTATATAAGCCAGGTTGTAATTTCAGATCAAATATAATGTGTAGTTAGGTTTTTTTATTAAAAATTTCCTTCCAACAGTAGAAATTTCTTTAAAAAAACATTTTATGTAAAAACATAATTAAAAATAAATGCAAAAATTAAAATACCTCTTTTTTTAATGAGTGGTAAAAATCGGAAAGCAACTTAACAAAAACTAGATTTAGGGTAATACGAAGGTGTATGCAAAAAGCATCGTCTTAGTAAGTAAAAAAATAAATTGAATAACAAATTTATTGAAAGATATCATTTATTTTCTACATTAGGCTATCTAGTGGTAAGTTAGCTTTCAATATTCAACTTATAAATGAATGTAAACTTATTTACAGCTAATTTTGACAAATTTTAAAATCAGCATTAACCTGAGACGGTGACAATTTTATATAGATTTAGGAAATAAATAACAGGTATTACAAAATATTTATAGTACATTGGTCTAATATGAGGCTTTGTCATATTGTAATATATTCTGGGATATATATTTTGAAATATATTTCCCATCTAAATTGATTCTCGAATTTTTTCTTTTCAGATATAATATATTCTTCACAGAATGCTTCGTCGACCCTAATTCAATAGGTTATTTCATAATTACATTAACTTGAGTTACAGTGTAACACAGGAAATACCAGACTGACACTTCTTAACACAAACATGTCAATGAAAACAATTACACTTGAAAAAGTGTGAAAGAAAATTACGTAGCAAAATTATATGAAACACCGATACAATGTAAAAAAAATCATAAATTACGGAGCAAAATTATATGAAACATCGATATAATGTAAAAAAAATCATAAATTACGTAGCAAAATTATATGAAACACCGATACAATGTAAAAAAATCATAAATTACGTAGCAAAATTATATGAAACACCGATACAATGTAAAAAAATCATAAATTACGGAGCAAAATTATATGAAACATCGATATAATGTAAAAAAAAAAGGCATAACTGCAATTTAATGCGAATCTATATTGACAAAGTTTTTGCCTACCCAGTTTGTGTCTTGATAAAGCCCACTGTGTGGGCGAAATGTTGTCATCAGAGAATCGTATTATATAGCATTTGTATCTGTCTTTCAAAAAAAGAAACAATTAAGACCACAGCTTCTTAATTAATAAAAAAAAAAGTGATGGCACCGCCCGAAATGCTGAGCATGTTAGTGACTTTTAATGCGCTTAACAATACTTTATTACATGTAAACTACAGTTTGTACAAACCATACCACGGACGGGGATAGAACACGCGTCGGTCTGGAGTTTTGAGACTCTCTGATCGCGGGTTCTATCCCCACCCGTGGTATGGTTTGTTTGCAATCGTGTCATTACGATTTCGTGAGTACAGTTTGTATACATCACAAAGAAATAAAAATTTTGATTTGGTTTGATTTTGGCCTCAGAATGTGTTGGACTGTGAAAAAGGAAGATTACTGTGGGATGGAAGGCAGCATCCGGCCAAAAAGATATCATTATACCATCCTTTTATGTAATTCTATAACAGAACATAAGAACATAAGAATGTAGGAACACTGCAGAAGGCCTACTGGCCCATACGAGGCAGGTCCTTATCAAAACGATCTCTACCTAAAGCCACCCAAGAAATAACTCCCGTACCCAATGACACCAATCAAACCCAGCCCCTCCCACTCATATATTTGTCCAGTCTCTTCTTAAAGCTACCCAAGGTCCTAACCTCTATCATCCCACTGGGAAGACTGTTCCACGCATCTACAACTCTGTTAGAAAACCAGTACTTACCTATATCCTTTCTAAATCTAAATTTATCCAACTTTTACATGTTTTACCCTCTGATAGGATTGTGGTTTTCATTGTTTCCTGAGGATATAATGAGCCAGGTAAATTTGGGGAAGTTTTCTTCAACTGAATTCACACTCTGCTTTCCCCTGTTCTTCACAATACTTCTCAGTCTTGAAATATTCCTCAAAACAATTAACACATAACGTGTATAATATATACTTATAACATCAACTCCCTGATATAAAATACATATCCTATTGCGAGTTAAGAATTTCTGTATAACAAAATATTTTCTGATAATAAATTTATATAGTAAAACCAATACAATACCCAAAGAAGAGTGAGTTATGACTGTGTTACGCCTCAATACTTTTAGCATTTGGAAGTTACGACTCTTGAAGTTACGACTCGTGACTGCTCCCTCACGCAAGTCATCACTAACAGTTCTAAAATATAAATTTTACTGTCATTATTTTAATAGAAAACAATAGCAACATCTGGTCAATAAGCCACATATGCTACACATGGAAATTATTACTAATGAAATGGTTCACCGGCGCAGCAGCTTTTTCCAGCTTAATTCACATGTGATTTTTATATTGGAAGATGAGGAGAGGTGATTTTCAGGTGTTCAGTCCCGTAGTCTTCATATAAGGTGTTCAGTTCCATAGTCTTGATATAAGGTGTTCAGTCCCTTAGCCTTGAGATAAGGTGTTCAGTCCTTTAGTCTTCATACAAGGTGTATCGATATAAGGCGTTCAGTTTCATAGTATCGATATAAGGTGCTCAGTCCCTTAACCTTGAGAAAACGTGTTCAGACACTTAGTCTTGACAGAAAGTATTCAGTTTCTTAGCCTTGGGAGAAGGTGTTTAGTCCTTAGCCTTAATAAAGGGTGTACACTCCAGTAGGCTTGATATAAAATGTTCAGTCTTGATTATACAGCACCTTAGCCCTGATGGAAGGTGTTCAGTCCAGTATGCTTGATATAAAATGCTCAGTCTTCATTATCCAGCACCTTAGCCCTGATGGAAGGTGTTCAGTCCAGTAGGCTTGATATAAAATGTTCAGTCTTCATTATTCAGCACCTTAGCCCTGATGGAAGGTGTTCAGTCCAGTATGCTTGATATAAAATGTTCAGTCTTCATTATTCAGCACCTTAGCCCTGATGGAAGGTGTTCAGTCCAGTAGGCTTGATATAAAATGTTCAGTCTTCAGTGTTCAGTGCATTTGCCCTGATAGAAGGTGTTCAGTCCCCTATGCTAAGGTATTACACGTTCTATCAAGACTATGGAAACGATCACCTAAAAATGACCTGTCCATTTCCACTGTCTCTACAATAATAGTTACGTACGTTTAAGACTGAGAATGCTTGCTACACGGGTGTAACATCTTATCAGTAAACACATCCAAATGTTGCACAGGTGTCTCGATCATCATAAATATTAGCCTCAGTAATTGTGGAAATTCCTTAATATAATGTTGTTATTGCAGATTTTTTTATGGTAATAGTTTCTTTGTTTTAATCTAAATACTCTTAGACGTTTTAAATAACAATCATCTGAGGGGACAGGGTATTTTTCTGTGTAGTAAATGTGAATATTAACTATGTGATAGTTGCTGTGTTAAGAAAAATAACTGCGGAGTACTGACCGTGATTTATTTGGATCAATTAAACTTTATGTAATTAATCCACTGTCAATACTTGAAAAAACTTGTTGTTTCGGTATGTTTTCAGATGTAAATTTTGCAGAAGTTTACCGACACATGTCATTATATATGATAAAAGTTTTATTGGACTTAGCAAAGTTACTGTACAATAAAAATGTTCACTTCAAAATCTAAACCAATAATATGGTTGAGTTATTGGGGATTTGAAGCAAAATTATGTCGGTCGCGATTTACGTCAAAAAGCAAGCATGTGGAATATGTCATTTGGAACAACTGTAGCTCATGGTTCTGGAGTTTACCTGGAGTTTACCTGGAGAGAGTTCCAGGGGTCAACGCCCCCGCGGCCCGGTCTGTGACCAGGCCTCCTGAGGAGAGATATTTTACAAATTTAGAAGGAGACATTTTTTGTCTTTGGAGAGAAATGCTTTAAAATACCTAAACGATGGGAAAATAGACACATGAAATATAATGTGATTATTGACAACGTTTCTCCCAGGCAGTGGGCTTTATTAATTCACAAATAAATCTACCTGGGTAAAGAGTACATGAGTATAAATAGTGTGGAGAGTCAAGGGCAGAATGTTGGGCAGGTTGGATTTCCGACGGACCTACCCGGGATGTGCAAGATGAACATTGTAGCTATTTACCCAAAATTGTCCTCTTGACTCTCCACACTATATATATTCATGTACTCTTTACCAAGGTAGATCTGTTTGTAACTTGATAAAGCTCACTGTGTGGCCAAAATATAATCAATGTATGATCTCATTATATTGCATAGATGCCTATTTTTTAATAGTTTGTCTTTTAAATATATGAAATAAAATGATAGGTAAAATTTATATATAGATCATTTTGATGAAAAGATGCAACATGTAAATAATGAACTTATACAAAAAAAAAAAACTATGTATGCTCTCTGCCAATCACTAGGTACCTTACCCTCTTCCATACATTTATTAAATAAAAACACTAACCACTCCAAAATTATATCCCCACCTGCTTTTAACATTTGTCTTTATCCCATCAATCCCAGCTGCTTTACCCCCTTTCATTCTACCCACTGCCTCACGAACTTCCCCCACACTCACAACTGGCTGTTCCTCACTCATACAAGATGTTATACCTCCTTGTCCAATAAACGAAATCACAGCTTCCCTATCTTCATCAATATTCAAGTTTCTCAAAATATTCATCTCATCCCCTGCATGCATCAGCCTTCCAGAGATCAGTGTTTGTGTATATTTCGCCTGCTCTTGCGAATTCCTTGCATTGTTAATATCTCTAGGAAGGCTGATGCATGCAGGGGATGAGATGAAAAGCTGTAAGCCTTATCCCTGAAAGCTGGCTGCCTTGGATCAAACGTGTAGCGCTAGCTACACGCCAAGGTATTGTCCAGTGTGGGTAGATTGGTAAAGCACTGCGTACCTTGTCCCAAGGTTCGTAGGTTCGAGTCTCCTTCAGCCAGAGATCAGTGTTTGTATATATATATATATATATATATATATATATATATATATATATATATATATATATATATATAATTCTCAAACAGCTTCAGGGAGAATCTTGAGTTTTCCCAGAAGCAAGTTTATTCTTTTCTCTGAGGATGAGGGTCCCCATAACAGTTCTAGAGGTGGTACCTCCCTATATTTTATATATATATATATATATATATATATATATATATATATATATATATATATATATATATATATATATATATATATGTCGGGCCGAATATGTAAAAAGAACCAACATATTTTTAGTTGAATAAGGCTGGTTGTCCCTTTTTGGATTGTAAAAAGTATTTCTAGCAGTTTTAAAAGATTTATCAATTATGTTTCTTGGGTATTTCAAATCATTACCTATTTCATAAATTTTTGGATATTTCTTATGCCCAAGAATGTAGATATACACCATTTCCTTGGCAAATTAAATAGCTTAGCCCATTCTATAAACTTTGCTGTTGAGTTTGAAGAAAATAACTCATTGTCTTTTCTAGATGTTTTAATTATTAAGGGTAATAATTAATTCAAATTTAAAATTTACAGAAAACCTACAAATCACTGTTCCTATGTACACTATTATTCTTCACATCAAGATAAAGTTAAACTATCTGTTTTCTCATCAATGTTTTTGAGAGCTTTACGAATTTGTAGTCCAGAGTTCATAGATGAGGAAATATCCAAAATTTATGATATAGGTAATGATTTGAAATACCCAAGAAACGTAATTGATAAATCTTTTAAAATTGCTAGAAATACTTTTTACAATCCAAAAAGGGACAACCAGCCTTATTCAACTAAAAATATGTTGGTTCTCCCTTACCATGAAAACTTGGTTGATATGCCTTCTCTTCTTAAGACTTTTAATATCAAAGTTGTATTTAAAAATCTTGATACAGTAAAAAAAACTTTTGATAAAGAATTCCCCCCAAAATGCTGACGGATGTCTCTATAAGATTCCTTGTAAAATTTTCGATAAAGTTTATTACTGTCCAACTGGTAAAAATCTCGAAGATTAAAACAACATAAATACAGCATTAGAACTGGACAAGATTCCAATGCTCTATTTATTCATGTGAGAGATTTTAACCATCCAATTGAATTTCAATAAGTTGAGAAAGTTGTATCGAGTAAGTCCATGCTCAACAGGAATGTAATTGAATCTTGTTTCATTAAAAGCAGTTTTGACAATAATATGAATATTTCCTTTGGTTTATATAAATTAGATCCATTTATAATTAATAGAATTTGGGAAGAATTTAATAATGCATTGGACAAATAATAAATTTTAAATTTCTTAATTCTTGTTTAGAATAGTTTGTTGGTGGGTTGTGTGAAGGACCTGTCTAGTTGGGCCAGCGGACTTGCTGCAGTGTTCCCTTTCTTATGAGTCGCGTATCAGGTGTTGCTTTGTTGTGGGATGTGATAGTGAGGTGTGGGCTAGACCCTTTATATGCCTTCCTTTGATGCATTACTTTCATTGTTCCTTCATAAAGTGAGTAGTCACGAAAGCGCTTGGAATTTCTCTATTCTTTCACAGTGGTTGTTTTTCATATTCTGAAATCACCTGTTTACTGTGATCTTATTGCATATATATATATATATATATATATATATATATATATATATATATATATATATATATATATATATATATATATATATATATATATATATATATATATATGTATATATATATATATATATATATATATATATATATATATATATATATATATATATATATATATATATATATATATATATATATATATATATATATATATATATGTCGTGCCGAATAGGCAGAACTTGCGATCTTGGCTTAAATAGCAACGCTCATCTTGCCATATAGGACAAGTGAAAATTTATGTATGCAATAATTTCGCCAAAATCATTTTGAACCTAACGAAAAAATATATTTCACTGTGTTTGTTTAGTATTAAATTATTGTAAACAAATCTAAAATATATTTACTTGGGTTAGGCTAAAATAAATTGTTCTTGTTATAATAAGGTTAGGTAAGTTTTCTAAGATTCTTTTGGAACAAAATTAAAAGTTTTTACATTAACATTAATGAAAAAAATATATCTTTAAACGTACAAGAGAAAATTTTAGAAAGGACTTAATTTTAAATGAGTTCTTGCTAATTGACCAGTTTTACATATTCGGCACGACATATATATATATATATATATATATATATATATATATATATATATATATATATATATATATATATATATATATATATATATATATATATATATATATCCTGCCTCTAGCAGTGAGAGCTTCTCATATAGATAACTTTCTGTTGGCTGTACCCAACTCAAGCCTTGTCACACGCCTCGACCCACAGACCATCCGCATTGGTGTTGCCCATCGACTTACCGCCCCTATTCTCGCCGAACACAGCTGTATTTGTGGTAGTGAAGCAGCAGACCTTATCGAGTACCATGGTCTTTTGTGCCGTAAATCTGAAGGCAAGGTATGAGGAGGTTAATAACATTATCAAGAGGAGCCTCATAACAGCCGGATGCCCAGCAATAAGGGAGCCACCCCAACCATGCAGATCTGATTACAGCCAGAAGCGTCCAGATGGTATCACACTTCAAGCCTGGACAGACGGCAAGCAGGTGATGTGGGACTACACATGTGCATCTGCCATGACTGACACCTCTCTCCAATACACCAGGGAGGAAGGAGGGACAGCCATCAGCTTCAGGGAGTCCGAAACGTCTAGAAAATACGGAGAACTTGCTCATCATTAAATGTTTGTTCCCATAGGCTGAGACACCCTTGGCTCATGGGGAAAGAGTGCATCTAAGTTCCTTACGAAACTCTGCGAAAGACTCATCATTATAAGTAGAGATCCCAGGGCAGCTAGTTTTCTGTTCCAGCGGCTCACCGCTACTGTTCAGAGGGGTAATGCCTGCTGTATTTTGGGCATGCACCCCAACTCTGAGAAGCTGGATGAGATTTTCACATTATAATGAGTGACAAACACGTAACAACATGTACTAGACATGTATCTTTCACACCTCCTGTACTGATATATATATATATATATATATATATATATATATATATACATGTATATATATATATATACATGTATATATATATATGGGAAGTACAGTGCCTGCACTCTGAAGGAGGGGTGTTAATGTTGCAGTTTAAAAACTGTAGTGTAAAGCACCCTTCTGGCAAGACAGTGATGGAGTGAATGATGGTGAAAGTTTTTCTTTTTCGGGCCACCCTGCCTTGGTGGGAATCGGCCGGTGTGATAATAATAAAATAATAATAATATATATATATATATATATATATATATGTATATTCATATATATTCTGAGAAGAATATGAGCTTGTTTTTCTTGTTGTGACAAGGGTATTGATCGTCATTGTGAATATCCGTCACAGTCGAGTTACTGTGTGGGAGGTGCGCGCGACAAGAGATGTGTGAGCAGTTTTTAGAGGTAGATACCATGCAACTAGTCGTGAGGTGCCCCTTGTCACGGTCTTCAGTAAGTTCAGTCACTTCAGCTCCTCAGTAGTCGACATCCTCTGTGGAAACTTCATCATTCTCTCGGTAAGAAAAAAACGGGATATATGGGAAATATATATACTGAGGGATAAATTAAAACTTGGTATTTTAATATATGTATATGAGAACTTTCCCAAAATATTAAGTAAAATGTGAAAATTGAAAATAATAATATAACATGAACAGAACAATTCTTCATGAACTATTTTTTACTTATTTCAAGGAGCTGACATTAACAGAGAAATTAAATAAGTTATATTATTGAATACGAATGTAATATATATATACACATTGCAGACTGAGTACCTCACTTAATCGTAATGGTAATAGTTCTTAGAAGCCCCAAAACTAAGCAAATATTTAACAGAGAGACAACGAGGCTCTTTTAAAAGTTTTACTTTGAACCAACCTGTAACAGAACCAACTAGATATGGAAATACACTTGTTAGTTAAGAGGACATATATGCAATTGTGACATTTTACTGTGGCAACGTTTCGCTCTACAGGAGCCACAATAAAATGTTACATTAGTTGCACATATGTCCTTTAACCTATGATATTATCGGTAATTCTACCAACATTATTACAAAATACACGACTTAATCTTCACGAACAATGAGGAAAGAAGAGAACATTCTCAAGCAAAATAAACTCCGATCAAAACCTTTTAGATGAACAAACAATATATATTTAAAGGAGGAGAATTCCAGAGTCATTGTGGAGGAATTTTCAGTAAATTTAACTACATCAATGCGAGATGAAGTTAAATAAACAAAAAATAATCAGGTTAGCCTCGGTTAGCCTAAACTCTCATCAGTACGTAGGAAAGTTGAAAACAGAAGTATGCGAAGTCTGTGTACAATGCGTTCCACTAATTAAAGTCACAAGGAGAACGTGGAAGAATGCTGAAAAGACAAGGAGTTACTGAACTGCTTACAAATGAAAATGTTACAATAAAAGATAAATATAAATCTAGAAAATGTCACTAAGGAGCAGAAACTAAAGCATTTATATCAGTCAGAAGACGTACGAGAGAAACATAAACAGATGGCTAGTCTTAGATCCTGGCTCTACCTCTTCGCTGGTAGTTATTGGGTTCACTTCGGATCTTACCTACACCACTCAACTGTCCAGGTCGTTTTATTCCTAACCACTTTAAGGCTGAAGTGTTCACTAATATGACTATGATTCTTGCCGGTTTTCACTTCTAACTGAGCCCTTGTGTTCTTGTTTCCGTCTCACCCTTCTATCCATTGACACCTTATAAATTCCTCTCGGAATTTTTTATGTTTTCGCCCCTAGAACTTCTTTCCTTAAACGTCATCACCTTTAATTCCTTTAATTTCTCCTCATTGCACATATCTTTTAGCCCTGTGATAATCTCGTTGCAATCTTAAAAAATATTCTGAAGTTCCTTGACCTTAACGTATGGCGTTGTGAAAGGCTCCTTTAATAAGTTTTTATACTCAAGTTTGGTGTGTGCCTCAGGAGATATGCTAGATAAAATGCTTACACCAAGGTCTTTTAATGAGATTTGCAGATTTTGCTCTCCGAACCTTTACTCTGTTTGCGATCTTATTTGTCCATCCGAAGTCGTCATAACATTGTGTATGATGAGGTCACTTGTTAGGCTATCCTGTCTGATCAGATTCATTTGTAGTTTGTCCTTGTCCTCATTTGTTTGTGTTCTCATTAGTTTCATATCTTCTACATATCTCAGTCTCTTTCATTTTTCATGTCATTCACATACACGAGAAATAGTAACGTTCATAGTACTGATCCTTGTGGAGACCCATAGCACCTTTTTCACCTCCTCCTCGGTTGTGTGCAGAGTATCCAGCACTTCCTGGTGCACCCTACTCCCTCGGTTTGCTGGAAGCCTCTCTGTCTCCACTGTGGATACGTCCTTGAATCTTGAGCAGAGTTCCTCACGTACTTCTTGGTCGGTCCCTATGAGTTCCCCTCCCTCCTTCCTCAGCCTGAATCTCTGGTCCATGACTGTTGTTTTCCTCCTGGTGTGTCTATATGATAATTTTGGGTCCGATTTAGGTTTTAATTCTATGCCATTCTTGCAATGCCTCTGGCCCTCTCTCCTATTTTCCTGACTTCTTTGCCTTCTATACTTTCACCATACTCTAGCACACTTGGGCCTTTACACACCTCCGGGTAAATCATGGGCTCACTCTGGTCTTCCCGTTGTTTCTGTTGCCCCTTAGCATGAACTTCTCTCTTGCCTCCCTGCACTTTGCTGTTACGTGTTCCATCATTTTTCTCTAGCTCTCTTACCCACTGCACCTCATGCAGGAATTGCGTCATACATGTATAGTTCCCTTTTCTGAAGTCTGATTTCCCCCATCCTTCTCGGGCTGCTTCACTGTTTATTGCAAACTCAACTATACATTTGAAACTCAGATCCACATGATCTGAGTTTGGTGTGTAATTCTCCTATATCTGAACTGTTGAAGGTGATTACATGGTCCAGCTGGTTAATTGTCTCCTCTTTCTCTAGTTATGTTCCTAGCAAGATGGTACATGTCTCCGAGACTGAATTGCACCTACTCTTTCCCCAGTTTCGTCCATTCCTTCCATCTCCTCAAATCCTCATCGGTTTTTAATGAGCAGTGCAACTCCTCCTCCCCTCTGCTCCTTCTATCTTTGCCCAGGATTTGATATCCGGGTGGGAAGATTGCGTCCCAGTGAGTTTCGTTTCTGTGGCTGCTATGATGTCTAGGGACGTCTCCTTGATTCTTTCATGCCACTCCTAACATTTATTTGTTATTCCATCCGCGATCGCATACCAAACCTTCAACTTCTTTTCTAAAACTGTTGTCTGGTGAGAATGGTGGGGTTGGGGGAGCGGGAGCTCTGGTGGGGGCCTATAGGGGGGTTGCTGAGGGGTGGAGTTTGTGATTAGGAAGGTGGGGGCAGAGGGTACAGTGTGTCGGTTTTGGTTTAGATTGTTCGGTTGCATTGGGGTTGCAGTTGGATTACTTCTGTGGGTTGTTCTGGAAGAAGTTGTGTTTGCTCTTCCACCTTCGTCTGGGTTCTGTTGCTCATCTGCGTCATTGCCTCTCGTGTGTGTGTGTGTGTGTGTGTTTGAGTGGTCATTGTCTCCTTCAGAACTCTAAACAGGTCAACTCACTGTGTGTGGTTTAGTCATGATCATTTCCATCATTAATGCTGACTCAGTAATGCCACCTCCTCCTCCTCCTTTCCCTCCTACAATAACCTGAACTGTAACATATAACCTATACTTACGTGCCATCCATCATTCGGTGTTTTAATACAAATAATTTCAATAAATCTGCTTAGCGAATGAGTGTCGACTGTGCAATGTCTTCTGTGGATAAATCTCTGCTCATGAAAGGTCATTGTAAGCGCCAATATATATAATGGTTGAGTTGGTAATAAACAATTGCTTTTATAACGTCTCCATGACGAAGCATTACCTCTTACAAGGTGTTAGTAGTCTAATATCTGCGTCGAGAATTATTTCGTGAATAAACATTTGCACTTACTATTGGTTAGTGTAATAACGTCATCACCCACTGTGTTGTTAAAAGTAAATACCTGTACACGGAGTGAGAGACCAGATTATAAACATGTGAGACACGAATTACAAGTAACACACAGACACCAGGTGGATAGCTGTGGGTCGTCAGGATTTTCAGTACGATTTCCGGCATCTCTATTGTCATTTTCGGTCACTATTTCTTCGAACACGCAGAATTTATTTTTGGCGTCAATATCCTCGTTGTTGGAACTATCACTGGAAAATAATTCGCGATAAATTCGCCTGGGAGTGAGGATATTGGAACGGCTCAGTATGGTGGACAACGGTGAAAACTAAGCGGCATTACCATGATGCACTGCAACACTCCAGGTTGTAATACACTGTATATACTAATTGCGCAGACCTTTTATGGTAGGCTTCTTGTAGCAAGCTTGAGGGCGCAAGAATTTGTGTAGATCTACATAAGCAATACTGGCTTCAATAATGTGGATATACATGGAAGCCAGTGAAAGAGTTAATTAAAATTGTAGCCAGTTGAGAATATCACATTTGACATTATTGCTGAGAGTTTCGTCTCTGTAATAGCTATAACATCAGGGTTTTCCTCTGCTACTCTTTCTATCATAACCTCACATTTATTGATGACTCCATCCATATTTGAGTACCACACTCTTGATTCTTCTAACTGTTACTGCTTACCGGTTAACCTGCTTTCTTTCTTTACACAGGTACAGAGATCTATACATAAATAAGGCTATTGTTCATAAGTTGACAGCACCTCATCTAATTGGTTGCAAACTTTTAACGTGGTAATTTATACTTAAATCTTCTGTACCATATTATGTAATAAAATATACCTATTGGTAAAAAAGAATGTAAAGATGGGGTGGTAGGGGAAGTAGAATATTCAAACGGCTTCAGGAAGAAATCCAGATATTCCTCCTTAAATCCTTTTTATCCACTTCTCCGAGGCTATGGGTCCCATTATTTACACCAGAGGTGGACCACTAATTTTTGGAGTATTTTCATATAATTTGCAAAATGTATTTCCATACTGATGTGTCTCCTTCCAGACACTAACATTTCCATGACAATTTTAACCTTTGATGGTTTATACACTATAAACAGGATAATTATTGAGTTCAGGGTCTCATTGTGCAAATTTTCCAAGTTACTAATATCGTCCATAAAATGGAAAAAGTTGGATTCTGTGCCAAAAAAATAGAGATGCTTCTTCTGTTCAGCTTCGAACTTTTTATACTGGTGTGTTTTTCTCACAAAGAGCTTTTCATTGCTTAATTAAATTTAAATTTAGCATTTAAAAAAATTAGTTTCTATGCAATATCTGGATAATTTCTCCTCTAATCGTCTTTAAGCTTTAAATGTTGCATTGTTTTCCAATGATAAAAGTTCTTTAATTTCGGGTATTGTAGGTTTCAATTTGCAAGTTATATATATATATATATATATATATATATATATATATATATATATATATATATATATATATATATTTATTTTTTTTATTTTTTTTTTTTTTTAAATTGTAGCACTGAACTGTTTTCATGTGAAAATTGATGGTTATCTCATCTGATTGCTTCACATTTTCGAAATTGATAACATAAAAAATGTAACTTCAAAACAGGTGGTTTATTTTGGGATATAAGTATCTGTGCCAGAACTAGTGAATGCCTTTTTAGAAAGTCTTGAAACTTTCAAGGCTCGTGGATTTACTGGAAGCTCCGAATTATTTTTTTTTCTGTGTTCATGATCCGCCTCGTATTCTAAAGAAATTGGGTTATTAGGTTCCATATTATCATTTGTGAATACGTCTTCTGATTGGCATTACATCTTCTAGTAGCATGGTGGTTATAATTATTACCTTATTTTTTAAGGGAGTGGACCAGTAAGCCAGCGGAAGGCCTCGGTCAGATAGCCAAAAGCTCCAGTGACGGGTTATCATATGATTAAAACCCTTATCAGAAAACACTTCTTCTGCTTCCTGGTAGACCTTAACAGACCTAACCATCAGACGAAGACCCACTTACACTAGTGGATGGTTCCACTGTGATCCCTCCTCCTGCTTTGACTCGCCTATCTACAGTATATAAGCCACTTCTCCGGCTATATCCTGTGTTGAATTTGATGATTCATCCACCAGCACAACCTGGAAGGCGAGTGAATAACGACATGCTTGTGAATAAGGTTGTAATTATTCACAAATAGCTGACATGTAGGTCGATATTAGCTGACGACTCGGAATGGTTAGGTTATCAAGGTGATGAAGGTTAATGTTTGCCTTGGAAATTATTGACAAATTAATAATAATTAACGGGTCACAGAGTAAGCTGCTCGTATCATAGTACAACTGTAAACGCACCTGTAAACATGAACTCAGCATGATCTACACCATTGCCCTCATCTACAGTGTGTATTGCCAAGGGAAAAACAAGAGCATTGGTCTACCATTTTTCCGCACCTACAACACGCAGTCTTGTGATGGTCTTGTAACTTGTCATGATTGTGACCAGACTTACCTGGAGTTCATTACCTTTGTAAATTGTGAGTTCATTACCTTTGTAAATTGTGAGTTCATTACCTCTGTAACTTGCTCAGCTATCAAAACTTTGGAGTCCAGTCCCTGGACCAATTATGTAACTCTGTAATCTTTTGACTACCGCCCACAGGATGGGTATGGGGTGCATAATAAACATATTAAACTAACTAAACTTGTGATGGTACTGAAGCATGGTGCTACAGACCATCTGTGAGAGGTAGCTTATAATGTCTCGGACACTCCATACGTTACATGAGTAAATTATTGCTGGTGCATACTGTGATGAGACATTCATTATGAATGCACATTACATACTCAACAAGGTCTACAACTGTCACTGTAGAATAAAGGATGCAAAGGAATTGATACTCACTACTCGATGAATGACACCATGATGGGCCTAATTACAAAGACAAAATTGCTAAGTTAGATTTGTGAGCATGCAGGGATATGAGTAATGAAAAATGATTTTATAGCATTGCTTTGGAAAAATGTTCAACAAAGGTTCAAGTTCTCTACCATAAGCTACAAAGTCGGGAGAGAACTGCAGGAAGTAAGAGAAGATAAACACTCCACGCAGGAAGAATTATCAGACTGGTGAGAAATGAGGCAGAGAGTCACCCAAGACAACGTATCTAAAAGAGTTGACTGGAACCAGCACCTGACCACTGAGTGTGGCTCACTAGTCGCTTTGTGGTTCACCAGTAGAAGGTGGTTCTCCATTGGCTGGTGCCTTATCAGTCTCTTTGTGGTTCAACCAGTAAAGGGTGGTTCTGCAGTCGCTCTTTCAATATAATAATAATATAATAATATTAACTCTATTTCTACAACTACACGTACAAGGTACACAGACCATAGCTGACATCAATGACATACTACTATATAGAAAGCCTCTTGTTATGTAGAGCATTTCGGGCAAATTAGATCAGTTTTGTATGAAATAAATGCTCTATGAGCATTGTATATGGTGTTTTGAAAATGTCGTATTGATTCCTCTCTTCATTATCCCAGTCCACAGATAATAAGTGTTCTCTGGGACCGTTACTAAGTTACCCCTACTGTCATACTTCCATTCATTGCTAAAGGTAATTGAGTCGTGGTCACTTTCGCCAAGTTCCTTTGTAATTTCTAAATTATTAACAACGGTACCCTTCTTTTCCAGAACCAAGTCAAGCAGGTTATTTTCCCTTGTAGGTTCTGTAACAAACTACTCTAAAACAATCCTGAACTACCTCCAAGAAGTCAGTTATGGCAAATACGCCAGTGTTACCCGTACTTGCAACTAATCTGAACTCGTCAATCTCGTTTCTAGCGCTACGAAGAAGGTTCGGTGACCTCTGCAAGTGGCCTGCGAGGTCACCGGACCTAATTGTTTGTGACTTTTTTCTTTGGCGGTACGTGAAAAACACACTTTAGATACCACCACTACCTGCAACCCTGGAGGAGCTGAAAATTTCGATCACTGAAGCAGTTCGCATGATAACACCAGACATGCTGCACAGCGTCTGGACCGAACTGGACTATCATATCGATGTTTGCCGAGCAACCAGAGGGACGCACATTGAATACCTTTAATGCTACCTTATACCACATGAAACTGAATGAAATCCTGCATCTGAAGCTACTAACTGTGAAAGATTATTACAATAAAGTTATATATTATGCCTGTTTGAAATCAGGGAATATTTTTGTGTACCCTGTATACTTAGGGTAAGAGTTAGGGTAAGATATAAACAACTATTGGAAGAAAGATGGGGTAATGAGAGTATAGGCAATGAGGCTGAACAGGTATGGGGTAGATTTAAAAATGCAGTGCTAGAGTGTTCGGCAGAAGTTTGTGGTTACAGGAAAGTGGGTGCGGGAGGGAAGAACATAAGAACATAAGAACGAAGGAACACTGCAGAAGGCCTACTGGCCCATGCGAGGCAGGTCCAAGTCCCTACCGGCTTAAGCCAATGCACCCAACCTAGTCAGGTCAGGTCACATTGACTTAAGGGAGGAACACGGCAACCGACCTGTTAGCACAAGCTATCAGGTCCAACTCACACCCACCCACATCTACTCATGTATTTATCCAACCTATTTTTAAAGCTACACAACGTTCTGGCCTCTATAACGGTACTTGGGAGTTTGTTCCACTCATCCACAACTCTATTACCAAACCAGTACTTTCCTATATCCCTCCTGAATCTGAATTTTTCCAACTTAAAACCATTGCTGCGAGTCCTGTCTAGGCTAGATATTTTCAGCACACTATTTACATCCCCTTTATTTATTCCTGTCTTCCACTTATAAACCTCAATCATATCCCCCCTAATTCTACGTCTTTCTAGAGAGTGCAGTTTCAGGGCCCTTAGTCTATCCTCATAGGGAAGGTTTCTGATACATGGGATCATCTTTGTCATCCTCCTTTGTACATTTTCCAGAGAATTTATATCCATTCTGTAATACGGTGACCAAAACTGTGCAGCATAATCTAAATGAGGCCTAACCAAGGATGTATAGAGTTGAAGAACAACCTGAGGACTCCTATTATTTATGCTTCTTGATATGAAGCCAAGGATTCTATTAGCTTTATTGCGAACACTTATGCACTGTTGTCTTGGTTTCAGATTACTGCTAACCAGAACTCCTAAATCTTTTTCGCAATCCGTAATATTAAGATCTACATTATTTAGTTTATATGTGGCATGGTTATTGTCCTGTCCAACATTTAGAACTTTGCATTTGTCTATATTAAACTGCATCTGCCACTTCTCCGACCACTGCATCAGTCTATTCAAATCTTCCTGGAGTGCTCGAATGTCCTCGTCAGAATGAATTCGACGGCCTATTTTGGTGTCATCGGCAAACTTGCCGATGTCGCTCTTTATGCCCTCATCTATGTCGTTTATGTAGATTGTGAACAGCAGGGGGCCCAACACTGACCCCTGTGGAACACCGCTCGTGACGCTTCCCCACTCTGATTTCTCCCCATTTATGCAAACTCTCTGCTGCCTATTTGTCAACCATGCCTCTATCCAGGAAAAAATTTCTCCTCCTATTCCATGTGCTTTAATTTTCCTCAATAGTCTCTGATGTGGGACCCTGTCAAAAGCCTTACTGAAGTCCATATACACAATATCATATTCATTACCATGATCTACCTCCTCAAATACCTTAGTGAAAAAAGTTAATAAATTCGTAAGGCAGGAACGCCCCTTTGTAAAACCATGCTGAGATTCGTTGATTAATTTATGCTTTTCAAGGTGGCTACGAACTGCCTCGGCAATTATTGATTCCATAAATTTTCCCACTATGGAGGTTAGGCTTATTGGTCTATAGTTCGAAGCTAAGGACCTGTCACCTGTTTTGAAAATAGGTATCACATTTGCCATTTTCCACTTATCTGGCACCATGCCAGTTTGTAGTGATATGTTGAAAAGATTAGCCAATAGAAGTGAAACAAGGAGGGAGGTGTATATGGAGAAAAAATGGGAGGTTAAGAAAGTGGTGAAACAATGTAAAAGGAGAACAAATAAGAGAGAGTGTGAGATGTTATCAACAAATTATGTTGAGAATAAGAAAAAGTTTAGAAGTGAGATTTATAAGCTGAGAAAGCCTAGGGAACGAATGGATTCGACAGTTAAAAATGGGAGAGAAGAGTTATTAGATGGAAAGATGGAGGAAATATTTTGAGAAATTGTTGAATGTTGATGAAAATAAGGAAGCTGTGATTCCTGCATTAAGCAGGGAGGTATAACATCTTCTAGGAGTGAGTAAGAGCCAGTTGTGAGTGTGTGGGAAGTGTGTGAGGCCG
Source organism: Cherax quadricarinatus (assembly GCF_038502225.1). Lineage (NCBI taxonomy): Eukaryota > Metazoa > Arthropoda > Malacostraca > Decapoda > Parastacidae > Cherax > Cherax quadricarinatus. Next base: position 521,439 of record NC_091353.1, on the reverse strand, counting down.
TGGGTAGAATGAAAGTGAGTAAAGCAGTTGAAATTGATGAGATAGAGACAGAAATGTTAAAAGCAGATGGGGATATAATTTTGGAGTGGTTAGTGCTTTTATTTAGTAATTGTATGGAAGAATGTAAGGTACCTACGGACTGGCAGAGAGCATACATAGTTCCTTCATATAAAGGCAAAGGGGACAAAAGAGAGAGCTAAAATTATAGGGAAATAAACCTGTTGAGTATACCGGGAAAGTGTATGGTAGTTATTATTGAAAGAATTTAGAGAAGACGGAGAACAGGATTGCAGATGAACAAGGAAGCTTTAGGAAGGGTAGAGGATGTGTTGGCCTAGTCACCTAGTGTTTACAGTAGAACATACAGGTAAACAGTATTTGCATAAAGGTAAAGAGGTTTTTGTTGCAGTTATGAATTTGAAAAAGGCATATGATATGGTAGATAGGGGCAATGTGGCAGATGTTGCAAATGTATGGAAGGAGAGAGGGAAATTATTTCCCAGTAAAAGTAGGCCTTAGACAGGAATGTGTGACGTCACCACGGTTGTTCAATATATTTATAGATGTTGTTGTAAGAGAAGTGAATGCTCGGATGTTGGTAAGAGGTGTGAGATTCAGACATGAAAAATCTGACAAAAAGTGGGAGTTGTCAGAGATGCTTTTTGCTGACGACAATGTGCTTTTGGGAGAATGTAAATAGAAGTTACAGAGGCTGGTAACCGATTTTGGAAGGGAATGCAAAAGGAGGAAGTTAAAAGTGAACATACGAAAGAGTATGAGGATAACTAAAAATTTAGGCAATGAAAAATTGGATATCAAATTGGAGGGAGGGAATATGGAGGAAGCGAATGTTTTCAGATATTTGAGAATGGACGTGTCAGCAGATGGGTCTATGAAAGACGAGGTGAATCACAGAATTGATGCTGGGGAAAAGTGAGTGCAGCACTGAGGAGACGGTGGAGACAAAGAACTTCATCCATTGAAGCAAAGAGAGGTATGAGAGTATAGTTACACCAACGCTGTTATATGGGTGTGAAACATGGGTGGTGCATGTTACAACAAGGAGAGGGCTGGAGGCAGTGGAGATGTCGTCTCTGAGAGCAATGTGCAGTGTGACTATTATGCAGAGAATCCGTTGTTTGGAAATTAGGAGGTGCGGGTTTATTAAAGTATTAACCAGAGAGATGAGGAGGGGTTGTTAAAATGGCTTAGACATATAGAGAGCATGGAACAAAGCAGAGTGACTTGGAGAGCGTATAAATCTATTGTGGAAGGAAGGCGGGGTAGAGGTCTGCCTAGGAAAGGTTGGAGGGAGGGGGTAAAGGAGGTTTTGTGTGCGAGGGGCTTGGACTTCCAGCAGGCGTGCGTGAGTGTGTTAGTAACGAGCGAGTGGAGTCGAATGGTTTTTATGACTCGACGAGCTGTTGGAGTGTCAGCAAGGTACCATATATGAAGGGATTCAGGGAAACAGGCAAGCCGGATTAAGTACGGGACGTGGGAAGTACAGTGACTGCACTCTGAAGGAGGGAGATGATGTTGCAATTTTTTAACTGTAGGGTAGGCACGCTTTTGGCAAGACAGTGATGAAGTGAATAATAATGAAGGTGTTTCTTCCTCTTTGGGTCACTCTACTTTTGGTGGGAAACAGCCGATGTGTTAAAAAAGTTAGAAACCGTCTCTTCTCTTTTTGCTCCCTGGTCATTGCTGTTCCTCTAGTCTAATACATCTGTTACTGTCCCTACTACCTAGTACCACTGGCTTTCCAATATTTACCAGTAACTCTACCTCATTATGCCTGTAACTAGTTTCCCCAAAACTCTCAATATTACTACTCTGAGAATTCATCCTGCCTAATCATTGCAATAGAAAATAATTGTGTATAAATAATAAATTCTTCTGTCGACAGAGAGCATCGCAGAAGGAAGGATGACTTGTGAGCAGCAGCCTCGTCAGGTGGTGCTGTTGGTGATGATGGCGTATTGGGCGTGGGCGGACACAAGTGTCTACCAGAACAGCGGACTCGGCACCTGTGGTGCTGAACTTCTGAGCTTCGTGGCTCTCACAGAAACAGTCTGTGCAATGCACTGCAGCGCAAGTAATTAAAATAGATGTTAGGTAAAGGGACACAAGTGCAATTAATGCAACATTTTATCGAGGTAACTTTTCGCTCTCCAGGAGCTTCGTCAAGCCGTTACAAGTAATACAGGGACACAGAGGTGCAAAACATAATTTAATCGTTGTACGTAGTAGTACTAGTAGTAGTTGTGGTAGTAGTAGTAGTAGCAGCAGCAGCAGCAGTAGTAGTAGTAGTAGTAGTAGTAGTAGTAGTAGTAGTAGTAGTAGTAGTAGTAGTATTTGTTGTTGTTGTGGTAGTAGTAGTAGTAGGTGTGATAGTAGATGTAGTACTTGTGGTAGTCGTGGTAGTTATATGGTGGAGGGGTTTATTGTTTGGGGGAAAATTCTTACCAATACTTCAGAAATGATGAAGCTGCTCAATGTGATGACGAAAATTGTAAAGATGGCCGTGTACTGTCAAGTAGTTAAGTCTCTTAATGAAGAAAACATTCTCCATAGTAACCAATCAGGCTTCAGGAGATTTTCCTCGACCGACACCTCCCTAAGTAATCTGATGGACTACCTGAGAACTATAATATCACTAGGGAATTCCATAGATGCTGACCTTAGACCTGCAAAAGGCCTTCGATACGGTCAACCGTAATATATTATGTAAAAAACTACAGGCTATCAGCATTGGTTCTGTAGACTGGTTTAAGGGACAACTACGCTAACAGGAAGCAAATTGCCAAGATCAGTAACATGAAATCAGAAACCCTGCCGATAGTAAGTGGGGTTCCCCAATGTAGCATTCTGAGTCCCTAATTATTCCTATGTTATGTGAATGACGTGCCCATCAGTGTCAAGTGCAAGCTTCTGATGTATGCTGACGACAGTGCTGCTGCAAATGGTTAGTAGACAGAAAATTATCCATTGTAATGGGGGACCCATCACTTCAGTATCTTCTGTGAAATATCTGGGAATCCCCTTTAACCCAAGCATGTCAGGAGAATTGGTAAGGAACCGTGTAGTAAAGAAAGACAAATACAGTGTCTACCTTCTGAGGCTCTAAGACACTGTCTAGTTCTCATACAATGCTGTATAGATTACTCTGCCTTAACCCCCCCCCCCAAAAAAAAATAGGCTACAAATCACCCAGAACAAAATGGTAGGATAATCCTGGTCGAGGGTCCAAGAGGACATGTAGGCCAGGATGAATTACAACTGGATATGCTGAATGTTGAAGACAGAGCAAAACAACTGAATTATATCACGTTTATAAAACTGCTCACAAGCAGAGTCCAGATTACCTTGCTACCAAATTTGTCAAGACTGAGAACAAAAACAATCACAGTACTAGGGGAAGCGAACGCAACTTTGTAGTACTCACAGAAGGTGATGAGGCTTCAAGCACCTTTTATTGTACAGCAATAAAGAGAACGGACTTCCTGCACATGTCAAAACTTGTCATAGCATGAGCCAGTTCAGGACGAGGGATAAAACATAGTTAATGAATGAGCCTATAAAAAAAGAAATGTGAATTCTTGTATAGCTAACATTCTTGTACTTTTTACTGTGATCTGATACTCTCTTTAACGTTTATGTAAATAACTCGGTTTTCTTATTCTTAGTATATCTCCTTTTATTGTAACTGCTTTTTATATAATCGAGTTACTTAGCATTTAAACCTTAACAGGTTTAATTACTAAGTTATTACAAGAACCCCAATGGTATTAATTCAATTCAATTCAATTCAAAGTTTATTCTCTATAAGGATTACAATGCTGAGTTTTCAGAATTTGGTTATTGTGTGGTTTACATGTAGTAAAATAATAATTACAGAGTGTACCACTAGAACACCTAGCATGGCTAGGCATTTCGGGCAGACTTAGATTAATTCTTAAATTTAAAATATTACAAATTATGAGGTAAGTTGGTATTATGGCTAAGTGACTAAATACTAGTTTGTGAGTTTAGCAATGTGAATGCTTTTGTTTTGGCACAATACATAGTTTCAGTATTGGAGTATCACAGGCCAACTTACGACTAGTTAGGATTCATTATTTTAAGATTGAGATTGATATTTTCTGGTATTAAGTCACTTTGTTTGACTTCTGGGTTAACCTAGGTAACCTACACATATGCTGCTATGTATGATAACTTGTGTAACTGTATATATTTGTGTACCTGTACCTGAATCCACTTATTTACTATACTTTTATTACTCACTTACTTATTCACTCACATACGTTCTTGCTTACATACTTATTCACCCACTTTAAGAAGAGGTATGATAAAGCTCATGGAGCAGGAAGAGTGAGCTAGTAGCAAGGAGTGAAGAGGCGGGGCCAGGAGCTGTGAATTGACCCCTGCAACCACAATTAGGTGAGTACAACTAGGTGAGTACTTTATTTATCGAGACCGCATTTAACTACGCACAGTGTATCCTCGCAAGTTCGTTTTCTCTTATATTACAGAATAGAAAACGAATACAATTTATTGGTAATCTTTCATAATTTAGATTCACTGAAATCGCAAGCTCCTCTCTTCTATGTGCGGGTTATTTGTGAATCTTTGCTATGTTTATTCGCTTCGTTAAATTAAATTCTGCCTTCCCTGTTATGATTGATCCATGTGGTTTTATCTCCTACTTCATATTAATCATCTCCAAACACAAATTGTCTTCAATCTAGTTTAATCCTGCAAGTAATCCTTAGAAAAACCTCTGTACATTATTCATGTCTTTTTTCTCAGTTTGTGAGTAGTATTACATTACCATCACTATACGGTGCGTTTACCTATGAAAACATGTCTTGAAACGAGATAAAATGATGTTACTTATCATGAGACCGATTATGTAGTTAAGAGGGATGACCTATAAAGAAGATTTAAGAAACGAAATCTTACAGAGAATAGTTAGAAACAGCAAGATTTTTAGAGGACTCGAGTCGGATGACAGAGACATGAGAATCCATTGAACAAAGGAACATAAATGAAAAGTAATGACCCGAATTATTTGCATGAATGTTAGATAGTACCTCTTCAGTCTAAGAATAGGTAGGACGAGTAACGATCTGAGCCAGGAAGTTCTAGAAGTATTATTTATACACAGCTGCAAGAGTAAGTATAACAGAGCCCGTGATGCCAGACGCAGTGTGTGTGACACGTGCTGCCTAGGGTCGATATCTTTACAATAGGACCAGTGGCCCGGTGGCCCGGTGGACAAAGCTCCCGCTTCACACACGGAGGGCCCGGCTTCGGTTCCCGGCGGTGGAACCATTTCGACATGTTTCCTTACACCTGTTGTCCTATTCACCTAGCAGCAAATAGGCACCTGGGTGTTAGTTGACTGGTGTGGGTCGCATCCTGGGGGACAAGATTAAGGACCCCAATGGAAATAAGTTAGACAGTCCTCGTTGACGCACTGACTTTCTTGGGTTATCCTGGGTGGCTAACCCTCCGGGGTTAAAAGTCCGAACGAAATCTTATCTAGTGAGCGGCTACTTGATTTTAAGTGTGCGAAGGCGGTTGTCCGACGTAATCCGTGAAGCAAAACGCACTTGCTGGCGGGATTTACCGTTTTTACCGTCACTTCCGTTTCCTCTATGAGTGCAGTTTGGGAAAAAGTACGTAAATGTTGTGATAGAAACACAGGCCTTATCTCTAGGCTTTATTGAACATAGAATCTTCATAGTACTTCTGCAACAACAAAATATAATGACTAGTACATCTAATAATGGCTTCTACAGGGATGGTGATGTCTTGCATATGTCAAGAGAAAAGTTATAACTACAGGCCATATATTTAAACTCACCATGTAATCTGCATCGCTGATAAATGTATAAAGTATGAGAGAATCACACACCATGTGTTGGTGCCCATGACCACACCAAACTGTTGTTGTTGTTAAGGGCCCCTAGAGGTGGTGCAGTATTATCCTGCTGCTGCTCCTCACAGGACCAGTATCACTACAATCTCCCCCTTCTAAAATATCAGAGACAGTAATCTCCCAAACTGTTAGGTGGGCGACGTACACGTCCCGACCTTCGTAACCCTTGAGCCTCTTCACCAGGTTCGATATTTTCCAGCGGGGTTTGATTAACTGCTGGAGCAGAATCCTCTATTTCCATAGGGGTAGTCTCAAGGGGCTTTCCAGGAGAAAACGAAGCATCTTTCACATCTATTGGTGTATCTTGAGATTCCACACTAATAGGGATTTCAACTGGGGCTAAATGTCTTGTAGATACTGTAGTCTCTTCACCATTTTGGTAGCGAATGTGGGCGTAATGTGGATTAGCTTGCAGGAGCTCTACCTCTTCCACTAAAGGATCCGTCTTGTTCATCCTACGGTGACTCTTCAGGAGAACGGGTCCAGGATGACATAACCAAGTGGGCACGGAGGCTCCCGTAGAGGAACGACGTGAATAGTTGAGGAGTCTTTCATGAGGGGTTGCATTAGTAGCTGTGCACAGCAGTGATCTAATAGAGTGAAGAGCATCCGGTAGGACAGTTTGCCAGTGTTGAACAGGTAGATTGCGCGACTTTAATGTCATTGTAACTGCCTTCCATATAGTACCATTGAACCGCTCCACTTGACCATTGCCTTGAGGGTTGTAGCTTGTTGTTCTGCTGCAGGCAATACCTTTGCTAGCCAAAAACTCCTGAAGTTCGTTACTCATGAACGAGGATCCCCTGTCTGAATGGATATAAGCTGGCATACCAAAAATAGAGAACAACTGTGAAAGACAACTAATAACAGTTGAAGCAGCCATATTTGCACAGGGGAATACAAAGGGAAACCTTGAATATTCATCTACTATGTTAAGGAAATACCTATTCTGATTTGTGCTTGGTAGAGGTCCTTTGAAATCTATATTCAATCTTTCGAAAGGCTGGGTGGATTTTATGAGATGAGTCTTCTCTGGCTGATGAAAGTTTGGCTTGCACTCTGCACATACTCTGCATGCTCTGATCACTTGTCGCACATCTTCCACTGAGTAGGGCATGTTCTTTGATTTGACAAAATGGTACAGGCGTGTAACTCCTGGGTGACACAAAGCCTTGTGGAGAGATGAGAGTGATTGCAAATCATGACATGCTGCTCCACAGTGGGACCTAGAGAATGCATCAGGTGAGATGTTCTCTTGACCCGGTCGGTACAGAATATCAAAGTCATAACATGATAGTTCCATCCTCCAGCGTAATATCTTGTCATTCTTTATCCTACTTTTGTGCCTCTTGTCGAACATATACATCACGGACCGTTGGTCAGTCCTTATGGTGAAATGTCTACCAGTTAAATAATGCCTCCAGTGGCGAACTGCTTCTATGATGGCCTGGGCTTCCTTTTCTACAGCAGCATAACATTTCTCTGATCCTTGAAAAGTTCTCGAAAAGAAGGCTACTGGTCGTCCTGCCTGAGATAAGACTGCAGCAATGGCAATGTCAGATGCATCCGTTTCCACTTCGAATGGTAGGGACTCATCAATGGCTTGAACTACTGAGTTTTCAATGTCCTGTTTGAGCGTATGGAAAGCGGCTTCTGCTTCCTTTGTCACAGGAAATGTGGTAGCACTCAATGGGCGGACTTTACTTGAATAGTTGTAGATCCATTGTGAGTAATAAGCAAAGAGACCAAGAGTTCTTCGGAGTGACTTTTTGTCTTGAGGCATTGGAAGTTCCCGTAGAGGTCGTAGTCGTTCAGGGTCTGGGAATATTGAACCTCCTTCCACTACATAACCAAGGATGCTAAGCCTTTTAGTTGAAAAAGTGCACTTTTCCTCATTGTAACTGATATTTTTCTTCTTGGCGGCTTCCAAAAACTTATCAAGGTTTGCATCATGTTCCTCCTGGGTCTTGCCACAAATGGTAACATTATCTAAATACGCGTAAGTTCCCATGAGTTGCTCTTCCTGAATGAGTGAATCCATAATTCGTTGGAAGCAGGCTACCCCATTGGTGACTCCAAAAGGGACTCTGGTAAACTGATACAGGCCATCACTAGCCTGAAACGCTGTGTATGGTTTATCTTCATTCCTTATAGGGACTTGATGATAGGCACTCTGCAGATCAATTGTGCTAAACACGTAGTACTGAGCAATTTTGTTCACTGTATCGTCAATTCGAGGTAGAGGGTACCCATCAAGAAGTGTAAATTTGTTGATTGTCTCAGAGTAATCGATAGCCAGTCTCCGTTTCCTATAACCATCTTTAACAACAACAACCTGTGCACGCCAAGGAGAATCACTCGGTTCTATAATACCCTCCTTCAGCAGCCTCTGAGTTTCTTTCTCAATGAACATCCGATCCTCATAAGAATAGCGGCGTGACTTAGCTGATATAGGATGGCAATCCGCGGTAAGATTTGCAAACAGCTTTGGTGGGTCTACCCTTAAAGTGCTAAGTCCACAGACAACAAGAGGAGGCAGTTCACCTCCATATGTTAAGGTGACACTACCATGCAGCTTCTGAAAGTCCTGACCAAGGATAACATCAGAGCACAGTTGTGGCAGAATAGCTAAATGTACATCTTGATAATCCTTTCCATTAACTCTGAGATTTACCTTACAAAACCCTAAGGTCTGAATAGAGAGAGATGTTGATGCCATGGAAACGGTACCTGATGAGTGATGTAGAGTCAAGGAGAGCCGTTTAACTAAGTCAAGGTTGATGAAACTCTCTGAGCTGCCACTATCAATAAGACCATCTACTTCTGTTCCTTTGATGAATACTTTCACAACTGCCTTTGACAGTGAATTTGGAGTAGCCGCAGAAGTCACTGTTGCTAGAGTCGCATGATCACTGGAATGTGTGGAGGCACTAGCTCTTGTTGACGTATTAGCACGACATACTTTCGCAAAGTGACCTTTCTTGTGGCATTTATGGCACATTGCTTCACGAGCAGGACACTTTGGACGTGGATGTCTTGAAAAACCACAAAAGAAACACACCGTACCTGCTGCTGCTGTCACTGAGGCAGGTTCCACAGTAACTTCATTGCAAGAGTCTTGGTCAGGAATTGCAGCACTTACCACTCGAGAAGGCTGAGTGGTACTGTATACTTCAGAATTCTTCTGGGCTGAATCTAGAGCTCTTGCCTGGTCAAAGGCAGCGGCTAAGTCGAGAGTTTTATTCTCCAATAAACGCTGCCTTATTATTGGTGATTGCAGGCCACTGATAAAAGCATCCCTGATGGACTCTTCACAATACTGAGCAGCTGTCACTGCTTGGAAGTGACAGTCCTTACCTAAGATTTTCAGTGCTTGAAAGTATTCCTCTAAGGACTCATCAATCTGCTGGCGGCGAGTTGCAAGGCGATAGCGTGCAAAGATTTCATTTGTAGGTTTAATATACTGAGACTTGAGGGTTTTGATAGCATCTTCGTAGGTATTACACTCAGAAATAGCCTCATATATCTTAGGTGACACAAAATTGATGAGCAGACTTAGTTTATCTAGATCTTCTTTAGGAAGGGCTCCCAAAAAGTTTTCGAAAGTCTTAAACCAGTGCTTCCATTCCTGAGCAGCCGTTGATAAGCTGGGGTCACAGTCTAGCCTCTCAGGTTTCAGTAAACGCTCCATGTTGTGATGTAGTCTAGCGCAGGATCACCACCAGGTAGCCCAGGATTCTATGTTCAATAAATTGTTGTGATAGAAACACAGGCCTTATCTCTAGGCTTTATTGAACATAGAATCTTCATAGTACTTCTGCAACAACAAAATATAATGACTAGTACATCTAATAATGGCTTCTACAGGGATGGTGATGTCTTGCATATGTCAAGAGAAAAGTTATAACTACAGGCCATATATTTAAACTCACCATGTAATCTGCATCGCTGATAAATGTATAAAGTATGAGAGAATCACACACCATGTGTTGGTGCCCATGACCACACCAAACTGTTGTTGTTGTTAAGGGCCCCTAGAGGTGGTGCAGTATTATCCTGCTGCTGCTCCTCACAGGACCAGTATCACTACAGTCTGTCAGCCATCGTAGTCCCCTTACGTCTTTTAAATCTGGTTTGGCCGCAAAGGGTTCTTCCCCGTCCATGAAAAACTTCTCTAGATCTGACTTTTCCTAAACCTGGTACTTCGAGCCATAATGCCTCCCATTATCGACCCATTACACTTACTAGTGCAGTTTGCAAGTTGATGAAACGTCTAGTAAATAGAGTTTTAGTTGTGTACGAATGGTATACAATACCGACAAAATGAGATTAAGACACATGTGCAACATCTGGGTATCTTTATTGTAGACGTTTCGCCATCCAGTGGCTTTATCAATACAAATTCTAGGACATAACTTGAAGACAGTAGAACTATGTACAGAAGATGAGGTAATCAGTCCCTCAACCTAGGAGTAGGTGCGAAGAGCACCGTAGTCGTGGTGCTCTTCGCACCTACTCCTAGGTTGAGGGACTGATTACCTCATCTTCTGTACATAGTTCTACTGTCTTCAAGTTATGTCCTAGAATTTGTATTGATAAAGCCACTGGATGGCGAAACGTCTACAATAAAGATACCCAGATGTTGCACATGTGTCTTAATCTCAGAGTTTTAGTTATGGTAAGGGCCGCTCCACTATCTACCTCTTACTCCATTTAGAAACCAATATTCGTCATACCTTTGCTAACAACAACTCAGTTATCGCGGTCTTTTTTGATCCTGAAAAAATACATGGCACTACTTGAAGATATAACATCTTGGTCCAAGTTCACTCCTTAGGCCTCCGGGGCAATCTGTTACTTTTCCTTAGAAACTTCTTGTCTAAGAGACATTCCCGTGTCTGGGTTGATAATCTACCTTTCATTACTATATCCAAGCTGAAGGTGTCCCTCAGGGATGTATTCTTAGCACCACTCTTTTTCTACTAGTTGTAAATGATTTGGCCTCTGTTCCCCCATCTAATATTTGGTCATCATTTTATGTCGATGACTGCTATAGCTTGTGCAGGCATTGACTGCTGCCTATTAGCAACCTAACTCCAGAATGCTATCAGTCCTGCTTTCCATTGGACCACTACTCATGGGTTTAATTTTTCTGGTACTATAAAGCACCAGATTACTTTTAGTAGACGTTCTGTTGTCATTAATGAATTGTTATACCTGTATGGTTGCCAGATCCCTGAAAGTGATACGGTCAGATTTCTTAGTCTTCTATTTGATCGTTGGTTGATCTGGAAACCTCACATTACCTCCCTGGAAGCAACTTGGCATAACCGAGCTTTATCCGGCTACAAGGAATTCTTCAACACTTGTCCAACTTTTGGACGAAGACTAGTGGATGGTTCTACTATGACGCCGCCTCCTCCTGCTTCGACTCACCTGACTACAGTATATAAGCCACTTCTACTGGCCTATGCTGTAGTCTCTACAAAATTGATGGACTGAACACATCGACTCCAGGCTGAGGGACTGATTACCTCAAACTCCTCCTCTCCTTACAACTTTCTTCTTTGTATTAGACTAATAAAGCCACTGTGTGGCGAAACGTTTCTTCACTAAAGATTCCAACATTTTGCAAAAGTGTCTCAATCTTCAATGAGCATAAGGTTCACACAACGACAGTTTCACTGTTTAAGATGCCTTCACGAGATCGGGGAAACTCGTTCAATAAATCCCTCATGTGGCAACAGATAAAATTATTTATACGAAAATTTTTATTCTCACAAAATCTGATGTCTGCTGCCGGACACTAAAATGGTTACTAAGGTACTGCATGAAAGTCTAACACAGTGTGAATTACTGTCCAAGGACAGGGAATGATATGAAAGCTGTAATTTTTTGCTCTATTTTTGGTTTACCTTGCAGACGTGTTATGTGAAGGGTTCAATTTCCAGAATAGCTCAGATACCACTTCCCCTTCAGGAAGTAACTGTCAGCTCCACCAGCACTTGACTCGCCCAGACGGTAACGCTGGCACTACGTGCTTCAAATCTGGTGAGTTCTCGTTGAACGTTCATTCGGTGCACCTGTCACAATCTTGATTAGTATTTGGTTCATGATTTTACCTGGCTTGTGTGTATGCCATGTAGATACACCAAACACCTGCTTCTCAGATGTGCCATACCCACACACTTAACACCTGCTGTAAGCTATTCTGTCATGTTTACCTGTTTCATGTTCACACGCTTAACATCTGCCATTTATCGCAACTAAATAAGCACGACTACGGTGCTCTTCGCACCTACCACAAGGTTGAGGGACTGATTACCTCATCTTCTGTATATAGTCCTACTGTCTTCAAGCTATGTCCTAGAATTTGTATTGATAAAGCCACTGGATGGCGAAACGTCTACAATAAAGATACCCAGATGTTGCACATGTGTCTTAATTTCATCTTGTTGGTATTATATACCATTCTTGCACATCTTGTCAGACACTGCAACATCATGGAATCTTGATTCTGAGAACATGTACATAACCTTCACGACTACGACAACTACTACTACAACTAACCCATCTCTTTGGGAAGGACCTACTTCCACTGGGGAATCCCGCCTACCAGTGACTATGCCCTCGTCTGCTACACCTGACGTTACTATATAAGCGCCAGGCTCCTTGCTTCTGCTTCAGAATCTCCACGACTACGGTGCTCTTCGCACCTACTCCAAGGTTGAGGGACTGATTACCTCATCTTCTGTATATAGTCCTACTGTCTTCAAGCTATGTCCTAAAATTTGTATTGATAAAACCACTGGATGGCGAAACGTCTACAATAAAGATACCCAGATGTTGCACACGTGTCTTAATTTCATCTTGTTGGTATTATATACCATTCTTGCATTGATGAAGGTAGAGGAAATACAGCTGGTGAAGTCCCAGGGAGTATCTTCGGGACTCATCCTCAATCCTTCGAAGTGTGAAATCATCTCAACAAACCAGGAAATAATTACAGTTGTGCAAATAATCCTTCCTGAAGCCTGAAGAAATCACCCTTACAAGGACAAACTGAATGACCTGAAGATGATGGACGAGAGAATAAGTAATCTGGAGGCGCCTGATGCCCAGTATCTTCATCACAAGGTGTCTAACTCTGCCAAAGACTAACCTATTTCTTCAGGTGTGCACCCTCCTTGGACAGCTCAACACTTAGTGAATAAGATGCACTTTTAAAAGGCACTGAATCTGTTACTTGAAGATCGCCAATGGGATCAAGGAACAGTTACAGTGCAACTGGGAGGTATAGGGGTGCGAAAGGCAACGCAGGTAGCAGCATTACTTGCATTTCTGTCCTCGTGCATTGCATGGATTGAACTAGTAAAGGAGATTGTCCTTGAACGCTTGAGAGGTGCAGTAGTAGCTCAAGACACAAAGCTCATCAAAGCAGCAGGACAGTGGGATAGCTCAGCAGACTCTTCAAACAGACTAGTTCCTCCCAGAAACTGCAAGCAGTCCCAATGTAACAAACCGATCGTGGAAAAAATCGCCCAGACAGTGCTCAACAATGTTTCAAAAAAGGACAAAGCTCGTCTCCTAGCTGTGTAAGCACCACATTCAGGAGGTTTACTTTTAACTGTTCTTAATTCTTCCTTGGACATTCTCCTCGACCCACAGGCCATTCGGACTGGTGTAGCTCTTCGCCTAGCAGCTCCCATACTCACCTAACATAGGTGAGTATGTCGTGATTTCGTCTGTCATACGTCGGAATGGAAATATACCAGACACGAGGAAATTAATAACATCATCAAGCAAAATCTCACCACAGCCCGTTGCCCAGCAGTACGTGAACCCCAAGTATAACGGAAGCCAAAAGTGTCCAGATGGAATCACCATGTTATTCTGGAAGGATAGCAAGCAGATTACAGTGGACTACACCTATGCATCTAGGTTGCCGGACGCTTACTTACCATATTCTGAAACTGAAGGGGGTGGGGCCTCCAGAGGATCAACAAATATAGAGAGCTGCCATCTTGCTATAACTTCGTCCCAGTAGGAACAGAGACCATTGGAGCATGGGGAACGTGTGCTATAAGATTCCTCAGAGAGTTAGGTGAAAAATCTCAATATGGCAACCAAGGACCCCAGAATAGCCAGCTTCCTCTTCCAGATACTTAGTGTTGCAATCCAGAGGAAAGATGCCTCAAGCATTTTAGGCGCACATACCCCATTGTCGGGGAGCTGGATGAAGTACTCGAGATGTAGACCCTGAGATTCATGCACTTTGTTCTCCTTCTAATTGTATCTCTTTTTTATTTTCAATGTATTTTGTTTTTCAACAATGTTCCCAGACATAACATATAGGATTAGTAAAAGAAGACAATACTCAGCTCCAGGGAGAAACCTCCTGAGTTTTCCCTAAGCTATTTTTCTTCTCTGAGGCTGAGAATCCTCAGACAATTCTAGAGGTGGTACTTCCCTATATGTGTATATATATGTAGTGCCGAATAGGTACAACTTGCGATTCTGGCTTAAATAGCAACGCACTTCTTGCTGAATAAAGCAAGCAAAAATTTGTGTATGCAATAATTTCGCAAAAATAATTCTAAACCTAAAGAAATAATATATTTCATTGTGTTTGCTTATTATTAAATTATTGTAAACTTATCTAAAATATATACAGATGGATTAGGCTAAGTTGCGTTTGTTATAATAAGGTTAGGCAAGTTTTCTAAGGTTCTTTTGGTACAAAAATATTATTTTTTACATTAACATAAATGAAAAAATATATCTTTAAAAGTATAAGAGAAAATTTAGAAAGGTCGTAATTTTAAATGAGTTCATAATGTACAAGGTAATAGTTCCTCATATGTAATGTTAAATTTTACCAGCAACACCTTCAATATTAAAAGTTTTTAGTAATTATTAATTGCAGTAATGTTTATATTACTGAACACAGATGCAGCACTTTATTCAACAAGTGTAACAACCGTCCCCACCACAGCTGCACCCATAATAACAACAACTGCTTCTCCTGTTACAGCAACAGCGGTATGATCAACATTTATCTAATTTTCATTTCACAGTTCTTAATAATAGTAATCTTAATTTATCATAGCTTTATTTAACAAATGTTAACATACAGTCACATACACGCATAACTATTTATATATATAAACACACATACATTGTTGACCTTCATCTCATAAGATTTTGCTTAAACCAAATTTCGGGCAATTTTTCTGCATTATGGGCAGATATTCTCTCCCTCCTGTTGGCTCCGGTCATCAAGCAGACTGTTAGATATATTATTTTCATAGTCATTGATGCAAAAAAATTTTTTTGAGTAAAATAACTGGTCAAAGCACACAGTACACAAACATTATCTCTCAGTCCACAGAAGAATTCGAACCTGCGCACTCGGGATCAAAGCATACACAGAGTGTGCAGGTACACAAAGTACACAGTGTGCAGATTCGTATCCTACTGTAGACTGATAAATAATGTTTTTATATAAACATATTCATACATATTCTAAAATTAAGTTGTAATAATCGATTGACAATGAATAAAAAGTAGAATGGATGGAGACCCGGACTGTGGTGTTGTCATACAGCATGTCCTGTACTGGTCGTTACAGAGGGAGACATGTAGTGTAAGGGCTGTATCTGAAGTCGTCCATTTCAAGCCCCGTAGCTCAGTGGTACAGCACCGGACTTTCTGCGTGTCAGGACCACACTGACAAATCCTTGAGTACTCATGTATATGCATACATACATACATACATACATGCATACGTACATACATACATATGTAAATACATACATACATACATACATACATACATACATACATACATACATACATACATACATACATACGTGCAAACATTAATGCACACACATATGTTAATTCAAATAATTCCACCAACAATAACAGTTATGTACTCAGTAGACACCTTCCCAACATTATGCACTCAGTAGACACCTTCCCAACATTATGTACTCAATAGACACCTTCCCAACATTATGTACTCAGTACACACCTTCCCAACATTATGCACTCAGTAGACACCTTCCCAACATTATGTACTCAATAGACACCTTCCCAACATTATGTACTCAATAGACACCTTCCCAACATTATGCACTCAGTAGACACCTTCCCAACATTATGCAATCAGTAGACACCTTCCCAACATTATGCAATCAGTAGACACCTTCCCAACATTATGCACTCAGTAGACACCTTCCCAACATTATGTACTCAGTAGACACCTTGCCAACATTATGTACTCAGTAGACACCTTGCCAACATTATGTACTCAGTAGACACCTTGCCAACATTATGCACTCAGTAGACACCTTCCCAACATTATGCAATCAGTAGACACCTTCCCAACATTATGCACTCAGTAGACACCTTCCCAACATTATGTACTCAGTAGACACCTTGCCAACATTATGTACTCAGTAGACACCTTGCCAACATTATGCACTCAGTAGACACCTTCCCAACATTATGTACTCAGTAGACACCTTGCCTACATTATGCACTCAGTACACACCTCAGGATTATGTGTGCATCCTTCACAGATTACTAAGATGTAGTACATCTTCACTCAGGTAAATATGCTGAGTACATTTCTATCGTTGACAGGCGTCTACAGTTCCTCCTCCTAACCTCGCCTACGGAGCTACCGCGGACCTCACATATCTTAGCAAATGCAATACGAACGCTGGCGTTCTTGCTATCTATGAGGCCGGATCCAAATTTTATCTCCTCTGTATGAATGTACCCAACGGATTTTTGTACAATGCCAATCAACCAACGCTTCAGTGTCTTTATCCAAATAATCAAATGATGTGCATGAATGCAGATTGTACTGCCAACAATACTAAGAACATCATTAGTGGTTTCTGCCCAGGACAGTATCCATCCATGGGTCCGTGCGGCAGCCAATTCAGCAAAAATACAGCGGATTTGGATGTTACAAACTGCTACACAGATGACGGAGCCATGAAGCCTCTTCCCACCACAACCAACACCACAGGATGGACTCAGTGGAGGCTCTGCAGAGGCGGTGACTCCAAACACTTCTTTGTAATGACGAAAGTGGCTGTCAGCAACAATGCTGATGGCACTTTTACTCTCACTAGCATCACCTGCTGCTCGTTGACCATCCCATAACTCCTGCTGACTCACACACATCACTGATGAACTCTCGACATCCCGAGAGATTCTGTATTACTTATTTTCTTAATAGGATTCACTCGGATTTTGTTGTTTTGTGAGTCAACTAATAATAATAATAATAATAATAATAATAATAATAATAATAATAATAATAATAATAATAATAATAATAATAATAATTATTATTATTATTATTATTATTATTATTATTATTATTATTATTATTATTATTATCATTATTATTATTGTTTTTATTATTAAAATAATAATAATAATAATAATAATAATAATTATTATTATTATTATTATTATTATTATTATTATTATTATTACAATAATAATAATACAATATTTAGCTATTTAACCACAATTAATATTATTAAAGGACATTTTAGGACATGTTTCTGAAAGAACATAAATTTTCTATTTTCAGCCTGGAAATAAAGTTAATATATAGTTGAAAAATATTGATAGATGGATTGTAAGATTTAGATCTCAATAGTTACATTATATGTTGTGGATTTTTATATAAAACTCATTATAATTAAATAACTCACTTTTCAAACCATTATCGCTACAGTAGAAAGTAATAAAAAGTAATTATTAGTATCTGAAGTTGATAAGTAGTTAACAAATGCATTTCAAATGATATTTGTTCATTATAATTGCAGTAGAATTGTTTAATTATGCAGTTAGACTGTCTAAAAATCTGATGATAATTATAATCATTGAGCATTATATGCATTACATTTACTGTAATACTATTTAATTATACTGTGAAAGTGTCTAAAATCTTGAAAATAAGGTAATTATTCTCATAATATTCCCAGTGTATTACAGTATAACTTCTATATCAATACAGAAAAGAAAGAAACTGGATGCTTTCTGGTATATATTTTTAAAAATTTTCCACGATTTTAGCATGACGTAGTTCATGCTAAAATTTTATTTTTCTACCGGGTTTCAATTAGGATTCTTACTTTTCGTCGAGTATCTGTTTAGCACCTCATCTACGACTGAACTCCTGAACAGGTTAGTAAACAGATGTTTACTAACGTGTTTACTAACATCTGTTTTGTTTTTGAGCAGCATCAATGATGTAAGTTAGTTTGATCACCAGTAGTGTCTAGCCAGAAATTACTTAGTTGCATAACGTTAATATTTTTCTTCAAGACTGCTGTATATATATTGATGTGAGTGGTATATACGCTGTCCTGAATATACCACATGCACCAAAGTGTTTGGGCCACTTGCCTTTCTTCTCCTCCTTTTCTCCTTCCTCCCATCTTTTCCAGTATTTCCATCCTTCCCCATCCTTCTTCCTTTCCATCTTACGGCAGCTCTGGTCGTCTTCATTATTGTAGCATCCAAACATAAAAAGCTGGAAAAGCAGGAAGGATTGCTTCTATGTCTGTTGTTTTCGTTTTCAGCTTGAAGTGAGTTAGAGTGTTAGCTTCAAACGAGATCTTAAGGTTACTCATCACGTGAAGCCAACAGACTTACACCTAAAACAATTTTGTTATTTACCTTGTTATTCGTCCTTTTTCAGTGACATACTATGGGGTCTTGGTGGGTTTTCGAGCCACTATTTTTACTATTGATCATACAGACGATAGTGTATAATGGCAAGAAGAGTCAACACTCCAGGTACTTAGCCCACGAACTATTGGATGATCAAGTGCAAGGGTCAGATTTCTATTTTAGGATGAGTCCCAGACCATGTCAGGGAAGTGGCTAATGTGAAATCGAAAAAAAAAAACATTCTTGAACCGACTTTACTCCTGCTTCCAATGAAACATTAAATGATTTTGTAGCACTTTACTAAGCTTTACTACATCGCAAAGTACTTCTGTTACTAGATGAGGTGTCACTGATTTATACTTTCCTCTTTCTGGAGTTTTGTTAATTTCTAGGCATCTTCAAGGGAATCATTAGATGCCCATATGAAGCTGGACCCAATAGTTGTCTTGTTCAGAATAGTTACACTTTTTCAAAAATGTTTCAGTAGACTCCAATTCAAGGTAACAAAGATTTGGTTTTCTTCATTTTTTATTGATTCCAAAATCCTTACTCCATTCTTTAATCATGTCGTTCAGATATCTGAAATAACTCACGAAGTGGTAATACTACTACTGAAAACACATCATGGGACAGGCCATACCCCCGGCCGGGATTGAACCCGCGGTCATAGAGTCTCAAAACTCCAGCCCGTCGCGTTAGCCACTAGACCAGCTAGCCACAATAAGATTCATCCAACTAGGTATATTTCTACACCATAGAAATGTTAGCACAGGCACCTCTGTGACCACAAATGCACAGAGGTGCCTGTGCTAACATTTCTATGGTGTAGAAATATACCTAGTTGGATGAATCTTATTGTGGCTAGCTGGTCCAGTGGCTAACGCGACGGGCTGGAGTTTTGAGACTCTATGACCGCGGGTTCAATCCCGGCCGGGGGTATGGTTCGTTTGCAATCGTGTCATTACGATTTCTTGAGTCATGGGACAGGTTTAAACCTATGACCTGAGTTTCAGGATTGACTTTCCATGGTTGCCATCCTCACCCTTCCCATGGTTTATGTTCTGAAATAATCTGATCTCCACAAATATTGCATATTCAGAGTCATTGTGAACGAAATAAAACAAAGTTTCTTACAAGTGGATTTACGAAGCGAACGGCTGAGAAAGCGTCCAAGAAAGAGATATGATAGCAAATATCATCGGCATCTATCTCATAATATTGACTATAGATTCAGAACAGAATATCAGTTGAGTTAAGCATATCTGTTATATGATAAAATGGAGTTTCGATTGATTTCTGTAGAAATCTTACCTAGTGGTTCCTTTCCATCATGTCTTCTTTGGTTACACACAAGACAGAAAATCTTCTGTCGGAATATTTCTTTAGGTGATGATTCACGATTGGGACTTGGTAATATTTCCTCTAGAACAATATCAGCTTAAGGATCTTCACTCAGTTATATCTTCCGAGTATGATTATATCCATAATTAAAAATATACCCTTTTCTGTATTTAAAATGACCCTTTGTTTTAATTTTAGAAATTTGTGAAAAAACGTCATTCCGGGAGTAGTCGACTGCAGTTCTCTAAAAAGCTTCAGATGTTAATTTGGTACGACTAAATTTTCAGAATTTTTCTCGTTTTCTTATGACGTTTAATTCTATTGTCGTTTTTCATTCAGCCTGAGGGTCAGAATCTCCTCTTATTTAAAAAACTATTTAAACTTCTGTCCCTTACCTCTAATTTTCCTGGATTTATGAAATTTGACACGAAAAATATTTAATTTAAAAATAATCTTAACACACAGTGCAATATCTATGTATGAAATTCAGTAAGAAAGAATATTTAAAACTACTTAACATTAATTAAGACACTGTTATAATTCGTCTTTTTAAGATAATCTTCAATGTTTTCCAGACAAAGGGTCAATGTGATCAACTATTTTAACATAAAATCCAGTGTTAATAGTGACAATGGATGAGACTTGAGTGTAAAACATTCTTAAATGGCAATGATTAATGTAAAGGTAACTTAAAATAAATATCATACGATAAGAATTGGCAATTTTCGATTAGTTACTAGAACTCAAATAACAAGCTGCTTGTTTAACACATTTCGTTAATGTCGTTTTTTTCTAATAGGCAGCAGATAAATGAAGCTACAGGATATATTTTATGTTTATCTTTCAAAACATCATCGAGTGGTTGGGGTCTGTACTGTAGTAGGTTCGCCGGTATAATCCCCCGACCCGGGCCTTTTCCAAGTGGTGGTCCGACTTTGGTTCCCTATCTAGGGATTGTAAAGGACGTGCCTAGTATGGGCCAACAGGCCTGCTGCAGTGATCCTCCATTCTTATGTTCTCAGACCAATGAATGCCATGGGAGGAGGAACAAGTACCCTCTCGTTTTATGGGACTAATTGTCCCCAGGCCTAGCCCCATTCCCCGCCCCCACGGGGCTCGAAGGGAAAAGCTAGGCACCTTGTGCTGCCACAAACCCCGCCCACACTGGGCAGCAGACGATGTCAGGAAGTACAAAGGCAGCAAACACTACGGGATCCTTTTCGAGCCACACCCCAGCTTTAGGCCGAGGCCCGAGCGCTGGGGAAGCTCAAGAATGCCTCTTGCTGTGAGTGTTGCTACTGTTACTTCACTTCTCCGTTGCACTTTCTCCGAGAATTAACCCATCAAGTAAGATGCTTGCAACTCATGTGGTTTTATGCTTCATGTACGAACTTAAATGCGCTTCTAAGGAAAACCTGGTGACTGTCATCCTATATGCATAAACATAATCCTTCACATCATGCCTACTTGTCAAGAAGAGTCAGAGAGCATCATTTGTGCTCTGTCCATCTCAGCAATCATTCAAACATATTAACAAAAGATAACTATTAACTGACTACAATAGTGTTTGTTTTGCTTAAATTGCGTTTCTTGCTAAATACACATAGGATATGTGATCAAAAACGTTTCATGACTTAGAGTTTCGCGCACTTCCTGGGTGAAATGTGGAGGTGGAGTAGATCATGCCCTCACAGGACACCCCTTCTCGAAGTAGCCTGGCGAGTGTTATTGCAGTCGATAGTTCCATTAAGGTTAGATGGGCTATTTTTTTGGCGTGTATTTCGTGTAATGTTATGAAATTTGGTTATAACAGACAAAAGTCTAAAATAAAGAACAGCGTGTGTGTGTGTGTGTGTGTGTGAGAGAGAGAGAGAGAGAGAGAGAGAGAGAGAGAGAAACTGCATATCATACTATAGTATCAGACATGCAGCTTATTGTAGTGTCAGTCATGCAATATACTGTAGTGTTAGACATGCAACATACATTAATGGCAGACATGTCACTTCGTCTCTCATGTCGTTTCTATCTCTCACGCATTTTCCCCGATGACTGACGCAAAACCCTCTTCTGAGAAACCTAAATAGTGTTAAGTGTGTTTGTTTAAATAGAGGTGAACACGTTAATGTAATAGACATGAGTCAATAAACACAGTAATGGGATGAACATGAGTACTGTATATTTCGATCTCAGTGTGAAGCCCTTGTCAGCAGACTACTGAAGATTCCTTAAATGTGTCTGAAATATACAGAGAGGATATTTAAATTTTCTCTCACGTAAACACATTAAGTAAATATTTGGATGTAACTTTGTTTACCTTATTCCAAGGGAAGCGCTAAACCCCAAACGGATATTATTCCTCTTAGAGAATAAGAGATATTCACGTTTGATCCAAGGAAAATAAAGATAAACCCAGTTTCTTGGATCAAGAGCCGCTCACCGTCTTCAAGGAACCTTCCTTGAGGGTGCAAATTTGGAAGACTGGCAAGGTTCCAGGAAGCTGATGAATAAAGCTGAGAGAGCCAGTGGCAGTGGGCCCCAGGAGGTGTGTTTGGGAATGCAGTTTATGGGACAGATTGCAAAAACAAAGCAGTTCCCAGAGCGCCTTCAAGACGGAAATTACTGTGGGGAATAGAATGGAGAAGTTAGGACCCACTGAGAGTTATTAGTCTTCTTTTAAGGAAGGTCACCAGTGCGGTCTGTGTATAATTTGTAAGTTATTTATTTTGAAAAAAAAATAATTGGAAAGGATTGGTTTAAAGGCTTATCAAAACTTATTCTATGGGTACCATTAAAAATGGCTTCGGCAAATATTTTTTTTAGAGGGTTTGGGTTTAAGAAGAATCTGCCTAGTATGGCCCAGAAGGCCTAAAACAGTGTTTCTCCTTAATTATGTTCTTGTAAATAATATTGTAAATAATCCGCATATAATCGTGTATAAACTCCAAGAGAATAATCCTAAAATATAACCGGGAAACAATAGTGACCAACGATGTCAGTGACGTCATACCTTCATCAAAAGCACACCGTAAAAATCCTTATATAAATAATTATATAATAGCAAAAATGCGTAATTAAATCCTGGCTATGATGAGAAAAAAATAAAATTTCTGGTGAAATACATATTACAAGAGTATTTAAAGTGAGGAGTTCCATCGTAAAACAAATTGTTTCTGGATGTTACAAAAATTCATGAAAAAAGTAATGGAGAATTTGAAACTTTTGTAATGAAAATATTGAGGTTGAAAAATATAAATGAAAAAAAAAAAGTTATTGCAAAAATGGAGGAATATTTAGATAGTTGTTTAGGTGGTTATGCATTGAAGTTTGTCCGTGTGCGTAAGCGCGTTCGTATGAGCGCCATTCGTGTGCGTGCATAAATGTTTGCATGTACTTGAGTCCCGGTTCGTATATGTGACCAAGATTCTTAACCAATGTACATTTTTCCCATATATCTTAACTACTATCATCTCCAATATCTTTTCTTCATCTCCTTCATCTCCATTTTTTCCATAACTCGTCATCATTTTCTAATCACGTTTCCCCCTTTATACAGTAATCTCTCTCAGTTTGATCCCGTCCTCAGCTTCTCTTTTAACTGCTCCATAGACAAATGCATCTGGTCATCTGTTCTTCCACTTTCTTGCCCCATATGCAGCATAGTACAATTCTCCTTCACATACTGTTAATCAGAGACGTCGATTACTTAGTCTCTACTTCCCTTTCTCATACTGAATGGTCGAAACAACAGGAGACATTAGTTAATCTGACAAATATTTCAGCCTGTTTGTTGTGTTCTTTGCTGAGAAAACAAGTCGTCCTGAAGCCAAACCAGTCTAATTTTTATCTCTTGCACGTACAAAGAAAACGCTGCTTCTGTGTCCTGGGAATTTGTTGAGAAATTACAATCTAGGAGGTACAACAAATTCTTCAAGAATTACGATGAAGGTAACTTTTCAAGGAATTAGATAAGTTTATCGTAGTATAAAAGCATTAAAAATATACTCCACTCGATGTACATGCGTAGATGTTCACCAATGTGTATATTCACTATAATACTCGTACATTTCGAGGAATATACAGAACATCTGGTCAATTAATGTTGAAATAATTACTAACTGATGTGGTATATTTAACAAGTTTAAATTCCATGAAGAAATTATGTTTTAACCTAAGATTATCAAGATTATAAAGTAACTTAATAATTTTGTGAAAATTTAGAGGAAAATTTTTATTTATATTTAGATGTTGATATATCTATTATCTCGTCTCTCTCTCTCTCTCTCTCTCTCTCTCTCTCTCTCTCTCTCTCTCTCTCTCTCTCTCTCTCTCTCTCTCTCTCTCTCTCTCTCTCTCTCTCTCTCTCTCTCTCTCTCTCTCTCTCTCTCTCTCTCTCTCTCTCTCTCTCTCTCTCTCTCTCTCTCTCTCTCTCTCTCTCTTCGTCTTTCCCAACTCGCCCTATTTCTTACATCCATTCTCCCTTCCTCACTCTTCTCTCTCCTCCCTACCTCGTTTATCCTTAACTCCGTTCATCTTATTTCTGTATCTTCTCCACCCTGCCCCATTTCCCATCTTCCCTATATTCCTCCCTGTCCTTTATCCTTCTTCCTGTCTCTAATCCCTAGCCGCTTTCTCTTTTCTTTATCATATATATCCCTCCCCTACCTTCTGTAGACGCACTTACATTGTTGTAATTGTAAAAATCAAAACACAGTTCCTGTCTCAACTTCTAAGGCTCTGCTGCTGGGTTTTAAGATTTCCTGTCTACCGAACACGATAATACCTACTCCTGACACTTGCTTCCACTTCCACTTGCTGACACTTGCTTCCACTTCCTGACACTTGCTTCCACTTCCACTTGCTGACACTTGCTTCCACTTCCACTTGCTGACACTTGCTTCCACTTCCACTTGCTGACACTTGCTTCCACTTCCACTTGCTGACACTTGCTTCCACTTCCACTTGCTGACACTTGCTTCCACTTCCACTTGCTGACACTTGCTTCCACTTCCTGACACTTGCTTCCACTGCTTCTTCATTTAATAAAAATAATAATAATACCTTTATTTACTACCAGTACATGTACAAGGTATACAGACCATAGCTGACATCAATGACATACTACATATAGAAAACCGCTTGTTATGCTGAGCATTTCCCGCAAATTAGGTTGGTTTTGTCCCAGCTTGAGACCCACACCAGTCGACTAACACCCAAGTACCCATTTTACTGATGGGTGAACATAGACAACCGTCGTAAAGAAACACGCTCAATGTTTCTACCATGGCTGGGAATCGAACCCAGGCCCGTGTAAAGCGAGAGTTTTAGCCACAAGGCCACCAGAGCCTGGTGAGTCGTATTTACCTTCCTCAATCACACTAAGACTGTGGTGTAATGTACATAGGTAATTACCATGCTGCTTCCAGACAACCTCGGTTACGTCCACTTTGTAAAAACCTGTCAGCATAGAAATTCTTCATATTTATCAGTGTTAAAATACGTCGTAGAGAATTTATCTATTCATGATAAATTTGACTTTGGTGCTTGTGTGAAGCACAACTGACTATGTTATATTTTATTTTAAGCTAAGATATTTTTGCTTAAAATTTAGTGCATGTTATCTTGAAGTGTGTGTGTGTGTGTGTGTGTGTGTGTGTGTGTGTGTGTGTGTGTGTGTGTGTGTGTGTGTGTGTGTGTGTGTGTGTGTGTGTGTGTGTGTGTGCTCACAGAGATATACTCACCGAGTTGTGTTTGCAAGAGTCGAGGATGAGCTCCTAATCACGCCTGGTAAGCGACTTTGATCGTCACGACTAACTTCTGGCGTCTTGTGCCTTATCATACCTACTCTTGAAGCTGTGAAACGAATTTACCTCCGCCACTGCCTCATTCGGGTCATTCCACTCTTCATCCATCTTAAAAGCAAAAAAAATATTTCCTTACATTCCTACGGCTCATCTGTGTTTTCCTCTTCGTTTTGTGCCTACTTTATTCTGGTCCTTTGGGTTTATTATGTCATAATCATGTTGTCTCTAGTCCTTCTCTTCTGCAGGGTTAGAGTTTAGTTCCTTTGACCTCTCCATACAGTGCATCTCTCAGTTCCTTTGACCTCTCCATACAGTGCATCTCTCAGTTCCTTTGACCTCTCCATACCATGCATCTGCTTCTTCATTCTCCATTGTTAACTCTACAAGGTATTCAGTACTCAGGACCATGTCATCACTAGTGTCAAAAGGTCTTTCATGTGTGATATCCCCTATGTCTGAACGGTTCTAGGTGAATACGACGTCAAGCCTTGCTGGAACACCTCTCCTCTCTAGCTGTATCCTTAGCATTTTGGTGCATGAAGTTTTCCAATACTGTCTCCAGCAACTTAGCCTCCATGTTTATGGTCCCCCATGTGACTCTAGGTTTTCCCAATTCCCTATGATTGAAATCCCCCATGATGAGTAACTTTGTTCTACCAATGTGGGCCTTTCTGGCCACCTCGGCTAGTGTATCCACCATTGCTCTGTTGCTCCCATCGTATTCTTGTCTTGGTCTCTCGCTGTTCAGTGGTAATTTGCACATCACTTCTATCACAACCTTTGGATCCCCCGGTTTGAAGCGTTCCTACCATGAAGTCATCCACTTCCTCTCTACCCAGTCCTCCCATTTCCTCAAAACTCCACTGGTTTTTGATGAGCAGTGCAACTCCTCCTCCCCCTCTGTTCCCTCTATCTTTCCATAGGATCTTATGTTCAGTTGGAAAGATCGCTTCTGTTATCATCTCCTAGAGCTTTGTCTCCCTGAGTGCTATGATGTCCAGGGATGCCTCAATGATTCGTTCTTGCCATTCTTCATTCTTATTTGTTATTCCATCTGTATTAGTGTACCATAACTTCATCTTCCTTCCCAGTACTGTATTTTGAAAAGAAGGTTGGGGTTGGTGAGGACTGAGGGCTTGGGAGGCAGGTTGGGATATTATGAAAGGCTGCTGTGCTGGGGGAAGGGATAGTTGTAGTGTGTCATTTGATTCCGTTATTGTGTTTGGTTGATATGGTGTGGTGTGTACTGTCTTTCCTTCCACTGGTGTCTTCTTACTCTCACTCTCAGTTATTCCCATTCTTTTAGTGATCTGTCACCGTTGAGGTACACTCGCTGATATTTTCAGCAGTCATTTAATAGTGGTTTCTGTTGTAGTATCCTTTTTTGTACCACACCTGTCTTGAATGTCAAATTGAGTTGACGATTTCTTTTTCCTTTGAATACCCCCCAAGTGTGTGAAAATTTGTTACCTCAGACATGTCCTTCTCTTCTGTTATTGCCATGATGTTCTCAATCTGTTTTTCCTTCCAATGTCTTCTTTTGCCATAGGTTGTCCTTCAGCCTCCTGATTCCCATGAATAATTACTGACCACTCTTTCTCTTCTTCCCATTTCTTTACCCCCCATATCTCTGGATCCGATTTAAGCATCTACTTTCTTGTTTCTTTTATCATCTCTTGGACATCCCGGTGCCCTGATATTACTTCTGCAATGGATTTCTTAGTAATTTCCAGTCCTTAAATCCCCTCAATGTCTGCTGATATTTCTGTTTCTACCACCTTGATCCTTTCGGTCCTCGTCTTCGTATCCTGCTCAGCAATTCCAGTTCCTCCTCCAGTCTCTATATCTTTGCATCAGCTGCTACAGCTCATAACTCCAACTCTTGCTCTATTCACATTTCTCCTCCACCATTGTATTGCAAAGCTCGTTTAACCTTTTTTTTCCCATTCTTCCATTTTGCTCTTGAGTCTTTCATTCATTCTTCCTTCTCAGACCAGCCATCTTCAGTTCCCTTGCAACTACCTCCTCGCTTTTAAGAGTCCATATATTGTTTTATGATGTTAGCATGCTCTAGTTTCTGTAGTCTGCAAACTTTGTGTGGAGGTGTGTGTGTGTGTGTGTGTGTGTTAGTGTATGTATATGTGTGTGTATGTGTGAATGTGTGTATATGTGAGTGTATGTGTGAATGTGTGTGTATGTACTTACCTATTTGTGGCTGCAGGGGTAGAGTCATAGCTGCTGGCCCCACTTCTTCACTGATCGTTACTAGACCACTCTCTCCTTGCTCCATGAGCTTTACCAAACCTTGTCTTAAAACTATATTTGGTTCCTGCCTCCACTAAGTCACTTTTTAGACTATTCCACTTCCTGACAACTCTGTGACTGAAGAAATGCTTCCTAACATCCCTTTGGCTCATCTGAGTCGTCAGCTTCCAATTGTGACCCCCTTGTTTCTATGTCCCATCTCTGGAACATCTTGACTTGTCCACCTTGTCAATTCCTCGCAATATTTGATATGTCGTTATCTGTCAGTATAGCTACTGAATTCCCTATACTTATACTTGTGTAGTATCTTATAGATCGTATCATCCATGTATATATTTAGGCTCCCTTTCAGTAGGCTCAGTGACTAGCTTTTTTGACGTCACGTGATGCTGGATGTGAGTGGTGAGCTCCCGGCCTCAGCCTCAGTTCTCCACGCTTAGGTCTACAGGTAACATAGGCAGGCTGGGCCTCTCCCTCTCACACTCTGCTAATATAAGTGTTACCATCCAACGACTGTGTTTAACTCCAACCATCATATCTCCACGAACCCTCCCGACATATCATGTTTCCCCTAGTCCTCCTGTCCTTCATTGTCGTCCGGCCAGTTTCTCTTAATCACTCCTTGTAAGAAATGCCCCTTAGCTCTGGGAATAGTCTCGTTGCTTATCTTTGCACTTTCTCTAGTTTCCTGAGGTGGTTGACCTTTTGGGGTTCCATACTGGTGCAGTAAACTCCGATGTGGGCCTGACGTACATGTTGTACCGAGTCATGAATGATTCCTTACTCAGGTTTCAAAACGCTCTTCTCAGGTTTGCCAAGCGCCCATATGCTGCAACAGTTATTTGGTTGATGTGCGCCTTAGAAGATGTGCTCGGTATTACACTCACCACAAGATCCTTTTCCTAGAGCGAGTTTTGCTGTCTTGGGCTCTCTAGCATGTATTCTGTCTGCGGTCTTCTTTCACCGTCTCCAATCTTCAAGACGTTGCATTTGATGGATTTAAATTCCATGAGCTACTTGTTGGACCAGGCTTGCATCCTGTCCAGATCCATTTGTAATCCCCCTGATCCTCTTCCACTTGAATTCTTTGCTTTAGCGTCACATCGTCTGCAAACAGGGACACTCTGAATCTATCCCTTCCGTCATGGCATTCATATATACCAGAAATAGCACCGGTTCCCGGGATGACCTTTGCGGAACTCCACTCATCAGAGACTATCACTCTGACACCTCGTCACGTACCATCACTCGTTGTTTCCTTCCTGTCAAGTATTCTCTGATCCATTGCAATGCCTTTCATGTTATTCCTGTCTGCTCCTCTAGCTTTTGCACTAATCTTTAGTTCGGATCATTGTCGAAGGCTTTCTTGCAATCCAAAAAAATGCAGTCTAACCCCCCCCCCCTCCTCTCTCTCTCTCTCTCTCGTGTCTTACTTCTGTTCCCTTTTCGAAAATCTCTAGTAGGTCTGTCACAGGATTTCCTTTCCCTAAAACCGTGCTGGTTATCGTTTGTAAGATCATTCCTTTCTAGGTGTTCCACTTAGAATTCCCGTAATAGAATTCTCATATATAATAGGGTAGTTGCACACTGCGAGTCTTGCCAGAGTATAATTATCATACATCACCGGGTAGCCTCATACTGTTGATGTCCTCAAAATATATTTCCTGTGTATAATAACTTAACAGTTCACAACTATATTACACACTTCGGCTAAAATAATAACATAACAATTATCTCTGTCTCCTCTGCATCCTCATCTATTTCCCTACCTTTATCACCTCGCCTAGTCCTCTACCTTCCTATTTCTCACCCCTTTCTCACTTCCACAACCTCCTCCCCCTCCTTCCTCCCCTTCCCCCTTCTTCGTCACGTACACAAAAAAGGCAGAGGAGCTCTTGATAAACTCAAGCCAAGTTAGTTGTTTAATTACTCGCCAGCGGAAACTTCTTCAGAATTTCCTGTGCGGGCTGAGGCTTCAAACTTCCCTGTCTCTCCTTTTCCTCCTCTCTCTCTCTCTCTCTCTCTCTCTCTCTCTCTCTCTCTCTCTCTCTCTCTCTCTCTCTCTCTCTCTCTCTCTCTCTCTCTCTCTTCATATCTGACTGCCTTTTACCTTGCTCATCTCCCAACAAACAAGACAAGGGCTCAGTTCCCAGGTGGAAGGAAGAACCAGCGGGTCAGGACTCATTACATCTATTACCCTAGAATCAAACACCTCCCAGAAATTTGCCATAGTTTGAGGACAGCATCCGAGGAAGGTGAACCGTAGAACCCTAATGTAAACCAGCCACACTACTTTCTTGAGTTATCCTGGTTAATAATGGTGGAAATTCTCCTACTCTCTCTTGTTTACCTTCACTTTCTTAGTATTCTTCTTTGTTTAAGCCTCCCTCAATTTATCTGAGTTTAATGCAACACTGTGGCATGCAAAGAGTACGTAACCTTTATTCGGGGCATGTACACACCCTCATTGAGAGGCTATCTTCCCCAACCAGCGAACCAGGTACTATGGGTTGATGATGGGGCCCTGCCGTTTAATCAGTACCCAGGTTCCAGCCAATGAGAAGATGGTTTTGGCAATTGCAGAAGTGTTGTGGGTACCACACACCTGTCTGCCCTTGCCATTCCCATTCTAGAACTGGATGAAGCACGGTCTGCTCTCTAGTGGCTTCTATTCTGCCTTGCTTACCGTGGAGCGCACTAATACCTATTGTTGTACATAGTGTATATAGTGTACATACTTCTGTTCTAAATTGGTGAAGGATAATACAAGTCAAAAGCTTTTCTGCTGTGTTTATTTTTGCTCCCTTTACACCCAGGATAACAGGCCTTTGGGTCTCCTGGGTTGTAATAAACACAAAAGTTTTTCAGCTGGTATAGAAATATACTAGCGAAATACGATAATCTAGTCTTTGAGTCTACTATACAAAATTGTAAATGATTACCACGGGTACTCTATAGTTACTACAGTTACTTTAACGTAGTTATATCAAGACAAAGTAACATCAGAATTAATAACTAACAGTTTAAGGGGGGGGGGGCATGGACCTGCTCCGCATGAGTCAGTAGGCCTGTTGCAGTGTTCCTTCTTTCTTATGTTCTTATGAGTAAAATCAAATTCCCTTCTCTAAATTCCTCTCTAAATTCTCAGCAAATGAAGACTATCATATTTCTTATTGACTCATCTATGAAGGTAACCTAACAGACACTTGCAGAAAAAATAAAACGCTCTGCTGGAAGGTAATATATGGTTACCTGGAGGTTATTCCGGGGATCAACGCCCCCGCGGCCCGTTCCAAGTTGATAAAGGCAGAATTCATACATAACACACACATGTACACACACACATACACACACACACAAACACACACACACACACACACACACACACACACACACACACACACACACACACACACACACACACACACACACACACACACACACACACACACACACACACATACACATTGGCATCGTCGGAATGAATAATCTGTTTTTGGTCGCATGTGAGATTTAGCAGCTGGTGCAACCTGCCACGGCAACCTGCCACTGTAACCTATCGCTGCAGGCTACCACTACAACCTACCACTCCAACCTGGCACCTCAACCTTCCACAGCAACCTGCCACTTCAACCTGACACTGCAACATATCACTGCAAGCTGTCACTGCATGCTATAACTGCATTCTGTCACTGCAACTTGCCACTGCAACCTGCCACTGCAGCCTGTCACAGCAACCTGACACTGCAACCTGCCGCTGCAACCTGCCACTGAAACCTGCCTCTACAACATGCTACAGCAACCTGCCACTGCAACCTGCCAATGGATCCTGCCTCTGCAACCTACCACTGCAACATACGACTGCAACCTATGACTGCAACTTGCCACTGCAAACCTCCGCCATAAGCTCTGCAACCTGCCACTGAAACCTACCACTTCAACCTACCACTGCAACCAGAGGTCGGCTAACTTTTTTGGGGTATTACCCCAAAACAAATTCGTATACAGCAAAATTACCCACTAGACTTGAAAGTCAACAGAATCTGGAAAGGGTGAGATTAAGACACATGTGCAACATCTGGGTATCTTTATTGTAGACGTTTCGCCATCCAGTGGCTTTATCAATACAAATTCTAGGACATAACTTGAAGACAGTAGAACTATGTACAGAAGATGAGGTAATCAGTCCCTCAACCTAGGAGTAGGTGCAAAGAGCACCATAGTCGTACACATTCGAACACAGAATCTGGAAAACACAAGGAGCCTTCAAATTCTATTTCTGTGATGCCATAAATAAGGAACTCTTCATGGTATGTCTTTTTCCTATTGGAAGCCATCTGAAGGGAAAAATTGAAAATTATTGAGAATCTGATGGATAATATGATTTTAGCATATTTTATAAGAACATAAGAATGGAGGAACACTGCAGAAGGCCTACTGGCCCATACAAGGCAAGTCCTTATCAAAATGACCGCTACTCAATGACACCAATCAAACCCAGCCCCTCCCACTCATATATTTGTCCAGTCTCTTCTTAAAGCTACCGAAGGTCCTAGCCTCCATCACCCCACTGGGAAGACTGTTCCACGCATCCACAACTCTGTTAGAAAACCAGTATACTTACCTATGTCCTTTCTTAATCTAAATTTATCCAACTTAAATCCACTATATCTTTATTATTGTTATTCATAAAGACCTGGATAGAAAAAGGAAATTACGAAAATTAGAACAGAATATAAAATTAACAGAAAACCGCGATACATTTATGTTATTATGGAAATTTATATTATTATATAAATGGAAACACTTTACTGTGATAAAGTTGGTAGAATTACCGACAATATGTAAAGTAAAAGGACACAAGTGCAACTAATGTGACATTTATTGTGGCAACGTTTCGCTCTCCAGGAGCTTTATCAAGCTTTATCAAAGCTCCTGGAGAGCGAAACGTTGCCACAATAAATGTCACATTAGTTGCACTTGTGTCCTTTTACTTTACAAACACTTTACTGTTATGACAAATCACAAAACACTATCTCACCCTGGTCGTCGAAAGAAATAAACTTACTAACATAAACCATGCACTTTTACTGTCTGCCAGTAGAGATAATTATTGACAGTGAGATAGAAGACTAGGTCAAAGGTTACATGGTAGTGATGTTGACAATGGGACGTGTGTTTATCGTGGCGTCTCCCGAGTCATTGCTGACACTCGCGGTGTTGCCAGCCGCTGAAATTCTTACCAACTTAAGAAATGGTCCCTACAAATTGAATTTTTAATTTTATTACGATGATAAATATTATTTGTTTAAAAAAAAACATAACTTTCACAATTTGGCTCACTTATTAAACAATAATTTTTTGTGCAACTTTATTTATATCTACTGAGCCTGTATTATTCACCGACATTTTCCTTTCTTGGTTTTTTCTCATTTAAGGAAATTTACCCGGGTTACAAGACCTCTACCTGCACCCTAACACTAACACCTGCAACTGAAACCTAAAACTGTAAGCTATCTCTGCAACCTACCACTGTATGTTACCATGGCAATCAGTCACTGAAACCTGCCACTGGAACCTACCACTGCATCCTACCATTGCATCCTACCACTGCATCCTATCACTGCATCCTACCAATGCAACCTACCACTACATCATACCACTATAACCTGCTGCTGCACCCTACCACTGCATCCTGCCAATACAACTTGCCACTGCAACCTGCTACTCCAACACTTGGACAAAACATATGGTAATCTTCACGAATTAGTAATTCCAGCCCTTCTGCGACGAAATATTTAAGACTATGGAAGGGACTCAGCTCATAATGCAGAGCTTGTCAATATTCTCGACACCCTCTTCAATTCTGGCAACTCACGATGACATACTTCAATACTTCATGTATGAAACCTATCCTTGGTGATGGAAAATAAATTAGAAACAATTAGCTTGTGTCACCAAAACAAAACTATCGTATAGAATTGTGCAGTTACCCTCTACTTATCTGTTGCGGTATTTTAGAGTAAAAACAAAGCAATTTTGCATATATATATATATATATATATATATATATATATATATATATATATATATATATATATATATATATATATATATATATATATATATATATATATATATATATAATGATCTTACACAGGTGATGACACTGGGACAGGAAATAGGCCTCATTTTGAATCCATCCAAATGTGAAATAATTTCAGTCAACCAACAAGTGATAGATGCAGTGAGATCAAAACTACCAGAAGCATCATTCATTGACCCACAAACAGTGTCTTGCTTGGAGCACCTCTGGGAAGCGATGCCATTGACACAATTCTCAGGAAGAAGCTGAAAGAGTTGAGGAGAATGGAACAACGAATAGGGAATCTTGACACCCTTGATGCATTGTACCTTCTCACAAAGTGCTTGAGTATGCCCAGGTTGACATATTTCCTACGATGTGCGCCTTCGCATGATAACTATATACTGCACAAATATGAGAGTATCCTGAGGCTGAGCTGTCTGGCGTCATCTACCTGGCACTTGGCACTGGGCTCCCTGGCGTCATTTACCTGGCACTTGGCACTGGACTGTCTGGCGTCATCTACCTGGCACTTGGCACTGGGCTCCCTGACGTCATTTACCTGGCACTTGGCACTGGACTGTCTGGCATCATCTACCTGGCACTTGGCACTGGGATGTCTGGCATTATCTACTTCATTCCAGTCAGAATCGTTTCCCTAAACCCAAGGCTTCTCCCTGTGTTTTCACCAGTTGTAGGTCCGCTAGCAGGGACTCTTCAGTACCTGTCAGAGCGCCATCATCCAAGTACCAGATGTTAAGCTCGCTGCACAGGCTGGAAGTTAGTTCTCTTACCGCCAAGCAGAAGAGAAGTGGAGCGAGTGGGTCACCCTGCTGAACACCCTCTGATGAGGGAATTTCATGTTCGCCAAACAATAGAATTGAGGGTTTGCTGTAGCCAGCTGAGATGAAGGGAAAAAGACTGAGGAACCTATCCCAAACGGCTGGCGAGACCACATCTGTTTTCATCATATTAAAGGCATTTCTAAAGTCAATATACAAATAGCCCGCACATAGAAGAGAGGAGGCGGCGTCATAGTGGTACCATCCACTAGTCGAAGTAGGTCTTCGTCCAAAGATTGGACAAGTTTTGATGAATTCTTTGTATCAAGATCCCATGATGATGCAGTGTCTAATCTTTGGACGAAGACCTACTTCGACTAGTGGGTGGTACCACTATGACGCCGCCTCCTCCTGCTTCGCCTCACCTGACTAGAGTAAATAAGCCACGGCTACGGCCCTATTCTGTACATTCTACAAGACTGATGGATTGAACACATCGACTCTAGGCTGAGGGACTGATTACCTCAAACTCATCCTCTTCTTACACCTTTCTACTTTGTATGGGACTGATGAAGCCAATGTGTGGCGAAAAGTTTCCTCAATAAAGATTCCTGTATGTTGCTTAAGTCTTCAACTTGTCGGTCTTTTAAGCCATTTATCACACTACCTTACTTAGCTGGAGAGGAGTCTTCAGCCTCCACCAGTCCAGGTGCTGAGATCATCACTACCTTATTTAACTGGAGAGGATTCTTCAGCCTCCATCAGTCCAGATGCTGAGACCATCACTACCTTACTTAGCTTGAGAGGGGTCTTCAGCCTCCACCAGTCCAGGTGCTGAGACCATCACTACCTTACTTAGCTTGAGAGGGGTCTTCAGCCTCCACCAGTCCAGGTGCTGAGACCATCACTACCTTATTTAACTGGAGAGGATTCTTCAGCCTCCACCAGTCCAGGTGCTGAGACCATCATTACCTTATTTAACTGGAGAGGATTCTTCAGCCTCCACCAGTCCAGGTGCTGAGATCATCACTACCTTATTTAACTGGAGAGGATTCTTCAGCCTCCATCAGTCCAGATGCTGAGACCATCACTACCTTACTTAGCTTGAGAGGGGTCTTCAGCCTCCACCAGTCCAGGTGCTGAGACCATCACTACCTTATTTAACTGGAGAGGATTCTTCAGCCTCCACCAGTCCAGGTGCTGAGACCATCACTACCTTATTTAACTGGAGAGGATTCTTCAGCCTCCACCAGTCCAGGTGCTGAGACCATCATTACCTTATTTAACTGGAGAGGATTCTTCAGCCTCCACCAGTCCAGGTGCTGAGATCATCACTACCTTATTTAACTGGAGAGGATTCTTCAGCCTCCATCAGTCCAGATGCTGAGACCATCACTACCTTACTTAGCTTGAGAGGGGTCTTCAGCCTCCACCAGTCCAGGTGCTGAGACCATCACTACCTTACTTAGCTTGAGAGGATTCTTCAGCCTCCACCAGTCCAGGTGCTGAGACCATCATTACCTTATTTAACTGGAGAGGATTCTTCAGCCTCCACCAGTCCAGGTGCTGAGACCATCATTACCTTATTTAACTGGAGAGGATTCTTCAGCCTGCACCAGTCCAGGTGCTGAGACCATCATTACCTTATTTAACTGGAGAGGATTCTTCAGCCTCCACCAGTCCAGGTGCTGAGACCATCATTACCTTATTTAACTGGAGAGGATTCTTCAGCCTCCACCAGTCCAGGTGCTGAGACCATCACTACCTTACTTAGCATGAGAGGGGTCTTCAGCCTCCACCAGTCCAGGTGCTGAGACCATCACTACCTTACTTAGCATGAGAGGGGTCTTCAGCCTCCACCAGTCCAGGTGCTGAGACCATCACTACCTTACTTAGCATGAGAGGATTCTTCAGCCTCCACCAGTCCAGGTGCTGAGACCATCACTACCTTATTTAACTGGAGAGGATTCTTCAGCCTCCACCAGTCCAGGTGCTGAGACCATCATTACCTTATTTAACTGGAGAGGATTCTTCAGCCTGCACCAGTCCAGGTGCTGAGACCATCATTACCTTATTTAACTGGAGAGGATTCTTCAGCCTGCACCAGTCCAGGTGCTAAGATGATCACTGGTTGCTTTGTCCTTGTATAATTTTAATTTTTCGCATAGTTAGTACGATAAATAATAAAAACTTACTGAAACAAAAATTAAATAATGTATTTAAAGTAACACTACGCACATAATTGGTTCATCTGTTATATAATGTAAGTGGTAATAAAATGACAGACATCACTTTTTTTATTTTTTTCGGTCGGAATATTGCTACGATGCAGAATTATTTTATTAGCGAGGCAGTACAGTGAGTATCTGCACTCTGAAAGAAGAGTGGTGGTGCTAGAGTTCAGAGGAAGTTTGAAGGAATGGGAAACGGTGGTTGGTGTATGGATCCCCCATACCTTTACCTGTACCCATCACGCAAATCACCTTCTCAATCTTCTACTACATCAACATCCAAATTCCCTCCCGAGCTCCAACCAGCTGAATAGCCTCATTAACACACTCCAGATTAAGTTGGCTGTCAACTTGAGCTCGAGTAAATAGCTTCGTTACTAACATCCGCTGAGGGAACAAATATCTCTGTTTTGCTTCCTTCAACGAACCCTGTTTCTTTCCTTTCCCATCGCTCTGTTTTGGTGTCTCAGC